>NC_052473.1:5475294-5563003 GCF_009730915.1 Dioscorea cayenensis subsp. rotundata
GTGTGTGTGTTTCTGCGAGTTCTCGAGACTCCATCCCAAGAAGACATAGGGGCATGTGAATGCCTTTGTGGATGACCTTGTGAAGGCACACTGGGCGTGGGTAATTACTGCCTGCGTGTGAAGTACTGCAGACAAGTTCTCCTCCATCTCGAGAGCACAGGGGAGGCGTGAGTGCCCCATTGACTACTCTTGTGAGAATACACATGCCCGTGTGTAATTTCCACGAGGGGTGTATGGAACACTTAGCCGAATTCTCGGTGGACGGAGAAGCCATAGGGGCGTGTGGGTGCCCCTCTCGGTCGGGCACATGGCGTGGGGAATTTTCATGCGCCCATGTGGATGCATTCAGAGTCACTCAGAGGCTATCCTGAGAGTGTTGTACGGGTGCTCCGGACTGATATTGCCGAGGTTCGCGTGACACAGGCTGTGAACCACACAGAGGTCATGGCGCGTCTTGATATCCTACAATAGATCCTTGAGAGACACACTGCCTCACCATTTATTATGAGATCCAGGACACCTCCGGCACCTCTAGCATCACCATCACCAGATCCACTATCACCATTTGACTTAGCACCAGCAGCAGAAGAGGCGACCAAGCTTGACACCGATGCTTGATGCGTCTTTTCTTTTCTTTGTTTTTCATATTTTCATATTTCATTTCTGTATATTTGTTTGGCTTGTATCGCTCAGAAAGGATCTTCCTTCTGAGTTTATCTTTTATTTTTGTTTCGAATTGAATTTCATTACCTTATCCTTATATACTCGAGTTGGTTTTGTTTTTGTTCATATTCACTAAACCTCCTTGTGTATAGCACAGATGGTCTTGTGAGTATAGAATTTGAGGAACTATTCATGTGCACGGTCTTATGGCCGTGTGTGCTCCACAACCCATTGAGACTCAACTCTCATTGAATATAGCTCTATCAAACTTACCATTCGGAGTTTAGGGGCGTATTGTTTCAATTGCCCACTTCCACATATGCTTTTGATTGATTTATATCCTATTATGCTTTCTTGCATACATTGAGGGCAATATACATCTTAAGTGGGGGGAGGAGTTCATATCACACATGTTTATTACATAAGTTTTGATTGAAATACATGCTCACGTAGCCAATGGCGGTTTTACCTTTAGTTGCAATGATTGTATTTTTCAAGTTTAGGGAAATTTTTTTAACATTGAATGTTCTCATGCTCTAGTTTTTTTACTTTAATTTCTAGGAATTTTTTTGCCCGATTGACAATTGTTGCACTACTTGCTCATTAAACCCTTTTTGGAAACTCAAGTTCGATGTTTAAGGGACTGGTTCGTTTTTGTTTTCTCATGTTAATTTTTGCTAAAAAAATGAAAAATGAAAAGAGAAAACTACTTGTTTAAGTTGTGCATTTTGGGTGGAAAGAGCAACCACCTATGAAGTATGAAGCTACCGTCATAAGTCGGATACTAGTTATGCCCTAATGAGAGAAAGAGTTATCTCATGGGATGAGTGAAAGCTACTGCCTCGGTAGAAAGAGCTACCACCTCGAAAGTGTGAAAGCCACCTTAGCAGCCGCTTTGGAAAGGGCTACCTTAGAGGATGTGTGAAGCTACTACCATCTCTTTATTTTGTGTTGTTCTGTAGATAAATAAGTCCTTTTATACCTAGAACTTTAAGGTGTATAAGCTGGGTCGACTCGAGTGAGTTTACACATACTTATACGATTTTGGGTTTGTTGTCTTTTTTTATTTGAGTTTTTAGCTAGAGCAATGATTTTTCATATGTAGTGTTAAAATTTCCCTTACTTGTAGAATGCTTCGGTTGCATGCTCTGGTGAACCTAAGGCCAAGAAATTTCAATATTTCCTTCTTCTATGCTTCAATGTTTTATTTTTGCTTGAGGACAAGTAAAAGCTTAAGTGTGGGGGAGTTTGATAAGTGTTTGTGTACAAAGAATACAAACTATTCTTTTCTTACAATGAGCATCACTTTTATCAGGTTTTATCGCTTATACTTGTGTTTTTGTGTTCTTTAGCGCATATAGGGTTGTGGAGCTAAAAAGAGAAGAAAGGAGCCAAAGTAGATTGTGAATGCACTATGGTGATGGAATCTTGAAGTGGACACACGAGAAGATGCAAGTTGTCCTCGAAGACATATGAGTGTGTGCCAACCTCCATTATGTTTGGTGGAATATGTAAATTGGAGGGGTACAAAGGCAGTCGCACTTATGTGTTCCGAATTGTGCAATGATAGCAAGATCTTCAACAATGTTATCCCTTATTGAAGAAATGACGCCATCTACTGCATAGACGTGTGCCCGTTTATATTGCCTTGATGAAAAATGTGGATTCGGGAGTGTTTTTAGCGGAGTACTATAGCTAACCTGCAGCAAATAATTGTAGCAATTTAATATAGCAGTTACTTCTCACAGGCCACAGAAAATTAGGTTCCTGCAGATTCACACTGGCGTGTAGAAATTTCACATGCCCGTGTGGATTCCCTATTCCAGCCCTTTATAAAACCGCGACTTGTATTGATTTGGGGATCCTCTTTTCCATCTTTTCTATATCTCTTCCCCAACTTTGGAGAGGCTTGCGGCTAGGGTTTAGAATGGCTTTGGCAAGGTTTTTGGAGTGGTTCTATGGCCTTCGACACCGCGTTCCATCAGAGATAGTTATTGGGGAAGCTTTCATCAGCATCGATTCGGCGAGGTGTGCCCTAGGTTTGACGAGGGAACCTTTGAAGAGGCCGAGGCTACTCCAGAATACCATTGACACGATTACTAAGGGGGTTTTATTCATGGATTGCATCTCTTTAATTTTGACTTAATTGTTGATTGTATTTTGCTCCATGGAGAGCTAAACCCTTAGTGGGTGCTTGAACTTGTAAACCCTAGGACGATATTGTTTCTTTGACCTTTAAGATGCTTTCCTTAATTGATGTTTTTAATTGAGTTCCAATCTTGAATGCTTGTTGTGTTAATTTTCCCCTAGAGTGACACTAGGGTTGAGAATCCATCTTGGTAATCCTTGTGGATGAGTGACACACCATGAGGGTAAGACAATGCTAAATTGGAGAGGATTGAGAGGGTGAGCCGAGAGGTAGCTGAGCGTCCCATTTTTCCACTGGTGTGATTTACCCTACCTCCACGTTCCATGAGTTCTTTGCGGTCACAATAGAGTGAAGTGCTAAGAGACGAACTCCGCTAGGGCTTAGTTGCATGAGCAACAGAGTTAAGTATTTAAGTAATCCTTAGTATCTGGGGCTTATTTGTGATTAGGGATCTTTCGCCTGGACCAAAGGGTTAGATCTATATTAGGGAATAGGGTTTATCACTTGGAATCCCTAGAGCCTAAAGCAACCTAGCACAGTGTGAGGTGTCGAGACAAAGAGATTTCTCCACCGGGGAATAGTATAGGATTAGTCACGGTTGACCTTAAGTTTTGGGACCGTGTGTTTAAGGACATCCACGACTCATTAGACTTTAGTTAGGAGGTATAATGATTGGTATTGCACTTGGAACAATAGTCCTAGGGTGAGAAATGTCCCACTTTCTATCGATTGCCTTTCCTCGCATTTTATTGCACCTCTCTTTCTTATTGTCTTTAGTTCTTTCCATATTGATTTTGTTCACACCACTATTGATTCATATTTATGTTAGTTAAATAGCAATATTTGTGTTTCTCATCACTATTCCCTGTGGATTTAACTACCCACTCACCGGGGTATTATTATTACTTCGACAAACCCATGCACTTGCGGGTCACACATAAGGGGTGTGTCATTACTGTATTTCATGATTAAATATTTGATACGAGCTTTTAGAAAGAATTTTTGAACAAATTTTTTTGAAATATTTTAAGGATTTTTGTATCTTGGTCGTAGTAGCTTTCACGCTCGAAGATCCACACAGAGCGTATGGAATTTCCACACGACGATGTGGATCTCTGCAAACGATTGAATTTCTTGAGTTTATTTGATTGATTCTTTTTCAATTCTGGCATATATGGCTCCCAGAACAGAGAAGGCAGCTGGAAAGAATCCACACTAGTGTTCTCCTGAGCCGGAGAGCATGGAGTTTGTGATTCTTGAGCACCATGCTTGTTTTGAGTGATTGGCGAAGCTTAAGTTCAGCCAATCTTGGTTCCTAAATTTGAGTGCTATGGGAGAGATCCATCTTGTAGATGATATGGCTGATGAGATCGACGAGCTTCTCTCAGTAGGCAGTTGGCTGAGTTTGTTGTCGATCAAGGAGCCGGCTATTTGTATGTTGACACTCGAGGTACTGGTGTCATTCGAGTTTGACTGGTTGTATCTAGTTTTGACAGTATTGACACCATACAGTTCAGTGCTCTTGGTTAGTACCATAATATGATCATCACACAGCTTTCAATTCGACTTCGATTATACGATGAGGTGTTCACAGATACTAAGGTAGTTTGACTCCTCAGCACGTTTACAGAGCACTATATGGCCAGGGATAATACAAGACAAGGGTGTCTAAGGCCATATGTCTTTCACAGCCTGCATACCATTACCTTCACGCTGTTATGAGTAGGTCAGTGAACGGACGTGGTAACAGTATCAGAGTCCTGAGCTGGTAGTAGCTCTCTACTTGTATTTTATGGTACAGAGTCAGCAGATTCACTTGGGTCACATATTGGCCAGGTACTTGCGTCACTAGGGCCAGTATGCTTGAGTGGGGGTGATCTTCGCAGGCCCATACATTACTAAACTTATCATGGGCATGGGTCTATTAGATGCCATTTGAGGGGCCGAGAAGATTATAGTATTGTCGCCTCTCTGCTTGGAGACTATGAGGGTTATGGGAATGATCCAGAGGTACAGAGATGGAGTTTATATGTTGATCATACAACCACTAGAGACAGCTGAGGCAGAGTAGGACGCAGTAGGAGGGTCTCAGACTACGCAGGAGCACAGCAGGTACAAGTGCAGACAGAGGCACCACCCGCAGCACAAGAGCCACCACCAGTCCGGATCTTCTCTCCTACTCGAACCGATGATCATTTTGAGAGGCTTGAGAGTGCTGTGGGGGTGCTACAAAATGACTTGGCTAAGGTTCTCATGATACAGGAAGCGAACCACACTGACGTGATGGCATGTCTTCATATCCTATAGTAGTTACTTGAGAGAGACGTAACCTCGCCATTCATTAGGAGACCTAGAGCTCCACCGACTGCACCAGCATCCCCACCACCATCATCACCAGCACCTGCAGCACCAGCATCATCAGTAGCAGCAGCTGAGCCGACCGAGCAGGACAACGATGCTTGAGGAATCTTACTTTTAGTTGTTCTTATTTTTCGTATTTTATTTCTGCAATGTTTTGGACTTGTACTACTAAGAAAGGATTTTCCTTCTGAGTTTATCTTTTATGTTCAATTGCTTTGAGATGTATTTCATTTCTATATCTTTATAGACTCAATTTTATTTTTGTTGAGCTTCATTGAACCCCCTTGTGTATACGTGCAGATGTTCTTGTGAGTCTGGAAATTGAGGATTAGTCATGGAGACGGTCACATGGCCGTGTGTCCTCCACAACCCGTTGGAACTCAACTCTTAATGAATATAGCTCCATCAAATGTACCATTAGGAGTTCAAGGGAGTATTATTTCAATTTCCCATCTCCACATATGTTTTGATTGTTATACATTTTATTGTGCTTCCATGAGTACATTGAGGGCAATCTACATCTTATGCTTTTATTTTACATGCTCATGTTACCAATGGTGGTTCACCTTAGTTGCAATGGTTGCATTCTTAGGTTTAGGAGAATTTTTAACATTAAATGTTCTCATGCTCTAGTTTTTACTTGAATTTTTACCCGATTGACACTTGTTGCACTACTCACTCATTAAACCTTATGGAAACTCAAATTCAATATTTAAAGGGACTAGTTTAGTTGTTTCTTGTTATAATTTCTTAAAAAAAAATGGTTGAATGAAAAAAATATATATAGTTAGTTATGTTGGTTTTGTTGGTGCATTGGGGGTGGAAAGAGCTACCACCTATGAAGTATGAAGCTAGTGTTATAAGTCGGATACTAGTTATGCCCTAATGAGAGAAAGAGCTATCTCATGTAATGAGTGAAAGCTACTACCACGGTAGAAAGAACTACTACCTCGAAAGTGTGAAAGCCACCTTAGCGGCCATTTCGGAAAGGGCTACCTTAAAGGATGTATGAAGCTACTGCCTTCCCTTTTCTTATTGTACATAAATAAGTCCCTCTTACTTAGAGCTTTGAGGAATATATGTTGGGTTGACTTGAGTGAGTTTACACACACTTACAAGATATTAGGTTGTTGTTCTTTTTTATTCAAGTTTTTAGCTAGAGCATTGATTTTTCTTATTTGGTGTTGAAATTTTTCCTTACTTGTAGAATGCTCCCTTGCATGCTTATGGTGAACCTAAGGCCAAGCACTTTCAATTTTCCTTCTTATATGCTTTAATGTTTTATTTTTGCTTGAGGACAAGCAAAAGCCTAAGCGTGGGGGAGTTTGATTAGTGCTTGTGAATTAGTAATATGAAGTATTCTTTTCTTACATTGAGCATGACTTTTCTTAAATTTTATCACTCATGCATGTGTATTTGTGTTCTTTTATGCATGTAATGTTGTGGAGACAATTGCAGAAGAAATGGACCAAAAGTAGATCATGGATGCAATTTGTTAATGAAGTCTTGGAGTGAACAAACGTGAAGACACAAGTTGTGATCAAACATATGTGATGTGTTAGTCATGGTACTCTTTCACTTTCTCTTTGTAGCGCACTAAGTTTTCATATGCCATCATTTGCCATTCATCTAGATCATTTAATTGGAGTTTTCCTTGTGGGCAACTAGGTAAGGATCAAAATTTAATTGCTTTATGGCCATTAAGCTCTATGCTCCAATTCAACGGGCAAGTAAAACGCCTTTCTATAGACCAATTTGTAGGGTATTGCTCCAATATGCATTTTTTAAGCTATTCTATAGGCCTAGAGTGCATCATCAAGCTGATCTGCCTAATGTTTTTGGTGATAACTTACCATTTTCTCTAAGATTCACTTCAATTCCCGATTATATACTTCAACTTGACCGCTAGTTTGGGGGTGATATGGAGTCAAAGTTTGATGAGACACCCTGTACAGTTTTAAGACCTTTTCAAACTGAGAGTTACATAAATGAGTCCCTCGGTCACTTATGATCACCCTTGGCGTGCCGAACTGCGAGAACATTTTTTTTTAGAAAATTTACCACCACTCTTACATCACAAGACAGAAATACTTGTGCTTCCAGCCACTTGGAAACATAATCAACTGCCACTAAAATAAACTTATTACCTTGGGATCTAGGGAATGGGTCTATGAAGTCGATCCTTCACACATCAAACACTTCGTAAGCTTGGTTCCAGTTTTGCGGCGTATCTTCCCTTTTTGAAATATTACCAGTTCTCTAACACCTATCATAGTGTTACACAAAATGTCTGTGCGTCTTGGAATATAGTAGGCCAGTAGAACCGCGTATCCAGGATCTTCTTAGTCATCCTGTTTCCACTGTAATATCCCCTGGTCAGGCCTAAATGGCAGTATCTCGTAATGCCATGCCCCTCCTCTCGAGAGAAACATCTTCTAACAACTTGGTTTGAACAAATTTTGAAAAGATAGGGGTCTTCCCAGATATAGTACTTCAGATCGGCAAAGAATTTTTTTCTTTGTTGACATGTGAGCAACTTTGGGAAAGTTTTCATTACCAGATAATTTGTAGGGTTGACAAACCATGGGGTTTCTTCTTCCTCCACTACTTGAATGCTACACAACTTCTCTCCTGGGAATGTATCAGGTGGTCTGCAGCTAAATTCTCTGACCCTTTCTTTTCTTTTATTTCTAGATCAAGTTCTTGGAGCAATAGGATCCAACGGATCAGTTGAGGTTTGGCATCTTGTTTGTTCAACAAGTAGTTCAGTGTAGAAGGATTTGTATAAACAATTACTTTGAAAAGCACCAAGTAGGATCAAAATTTGCTAAATGTGAAAACCACTGCAAGTAGTTCCTCCTCAGTGGTGGTGTAGTTCTCTTGGGCATCATTTAAAGTCTTGCTTGCGTAGCAAATAGGATAGAAATGGTTATCCCGTCATTGCCCCAACACTGCCCCAACTACATAATTACTTGCGTCACACATCACTTTAAATGGCAAGCTCCAATTTGGAGAAACTATTATTGGTGCCTCAACAGACTTCTTCTTTAGGCTAAGAAAAGGATTCATGTAATCTCCATTGAACTCAAAAGGAGCATCCTCTTCCAAAAGTTTCATTAGTGGTCTGGCAATTGAAGAAAAGTTCTTGATGAATCTTCTATAGAAACTAGTATGTCCCAAAAAGCTTTTGGATAGCCTTTGTTGAGGTCAGGGGATGTAATTTTTTAATGGTGGAGGCATTCTCCTTGTCTACCTTGATCCCCTTTTAGGAAATCTTGTGTCCAAGCACTATGCCTTCTTTGACCATGAAGTGACATTTTTCCCAACTAAGAACCAGATTGGTTTCCTCACACTGGGCCAAGACTCATTCCAAATTTATGAGGCACAAGCTGAACGAGTCACCAAAGACCAAGAAGTCATCCATAAACACCTCTATAATGTCTTCCACCATGTCTTCGAAGATGGCCATCATACATCTTTAAAAAGTGGTAAGTGCATTGCAAAGCCCAAACGGCATACGATGATAATCAAATATACCATAAGGACAAGTGAAGGTGGTCTTCTCCTGATCTTCTAGAGCAATGAGAATCTGAAAGTACCTAGAGATACGATCCAAGAAACAGTACTAAGAGTGTCCTGCGAGTCGTTCAATCATTTGATCAATGAAAGGCAGTGGAAAATGATCCTTCCTTGTGGCATCACTGAGTTTCCTGTAGTCTATGCAAATCCTTCAACATGTGACGGTTCTGGTAGGAACATGTTCATTTTTCTCATTGGTGATAACTGTTATTCCCCTTTTTTTTTGGCACCACTTGCACTAGACTTACCATGTACTGTCGAAAATGGGGTAGATTATACCTGCATCCAGTAGCTTGATAACCTCATTCTTCACCACCTATTTCATGTTGGCGTTAAGTCTTCATTGGGGTATCACCATGGGTTTGTGATTATCTTCCATGAGAATCTTCTGCATATAGAAAGATTGGCTGATCCCCTTAATATCAGAGATTTTCAAAGCAATTAGGCTTTATGGTTTTTTAGTACACTTAAATATTTATCCTTCTGCTCAGTTGTCAAGTCAGATACATTATTGACTGGGAGCTTGGACCCTTCTTCCAGAAAGCATACTCTAAGTGTCCAGGAAGTGGTTTCAACTCAAGGTCTGGGGGTTCGTCAATAGATGACTTTAGTCTCCCATAATTCTTGAGATTGAACTTCTCAATTTCCCCGTCTTCCCCCTATGATGAGCTACCACTATTCGAATCCTCTTCCATGATCGGAACCTTATCCTCAGCCACATTTGAGTCACTCCCATGCGTATAATCCATCTTTTCGGAACTACTGGGCCTTGTTTGATCTGTCTCTCCCTCAACCAGCTTCATTAACTCTGAAAGGTTATCCAAACTACTTCTTGGCTCTTCACTAACAAATTCGGGTCGACAGTTAGGCCGGTAAGATTCCACCACAGGGTTCATCCCTTTTGATTCCATAACTGCTTGAAGAAATTGTTGACCTTTTTATTCACAAGAGTTGGGGTGGTTGATTCAGTGCAATATTTTTTCTTCCACTGTTCATTGTCAAAAGACATACTATCCAACTCCAACGGTTTGTATTGGCGATGGAGGTATGGATCCTGTGGATAGTAGTAGTTAACTCAACTGTTAGTCAAAGCCATGATTAAAAGAAGAGGAAGGAAGTATGCACAAAGATAAGAGTCAACACTTAAAAATTTAAAAGATATTAAGGAAAGAAGTAAGAAAATGAAGATATATGTACACAAAATAATAAACAAAAAAACAAGATAAACACATAAACAAACAATGGTCAAATCAACAAGCTCTAAGTTTTTCAAGTATTCCTCGTGGCTCTCCATCAGCGGCCAAAAATTTGGGTGCGATCCGTAAGTGCATGGATCATCAAGTAATACCTCTCGTGCAAGCACAAAAGGGTCATATTCCCTTGGGCCCAAGAAGCTACTCTTACTTCCGCTTTGCATGTTGTTTGACCTACAACTTCGAGTGGTGCAATGAAATTACAAATTAATAAATAAAACTTTACTAGAATATCTACTGTGAAGCCAACTTACGAGTGATAATCAAGGAGGGAAAGTGTTCATAGATGAGGTTCCCCTTGGGGCTACTAAAGTGCAAGAGATGATATAACTATCATGCAATTGGTAGTTTGGATGGAGAAAATCCTAAGTTAGGTCAACCCGATGGTCACCGCAATAATCCCATAATCTGCTATGAAAACTAATATGAAATTTCTTTTACCCAAATCTTCCTATGATTGCAATGAGGGTGGTGTATTTCTCAATTTAGGGTCAAAACACAAACTAGGAACAACACGAAAGTTGGAGGGGTACAAAATAGCCGATGGTCATGGCGTATTCGTACATGTATCCCTTCCTAGCATGGTGTGTCTAATATAAGGGTGATGGTCATGCAACCTAGCATAACCTAGAAATTGATAAATGACACACCCCTTGCATGTCTGTACCGTAAGTGCATTGGTTGTCGAAGTAATAAAGTACCCCGGTGAGTAGATAGTCATATCCACAGGGAATAGTGCTCGAAAACACAAGTATTACTATTGTTTCAAGTGCAAGACTAATCATTATGCCTCCTAACTGATGTTTAATGAATCATGGAAATCCTAAAACACACGGTCTCAAACATAAGTTTAACCATGACTAACCCTACACTATGCCCCAGCGGAAAGGAATACTCTCGACACCTCACACTGTGTGGAGTTGCATAAAGCTCTATGGACTCCAACTGATAAAACCCATTCCCTAATATAGATCTAATCCTTTGGTCCAGGTGAAAGACCCCTAGTCACAATTAAGCCCCAGCACTAAGGATTACTTCAACGCTTTTACTCTATTGCTTGCTAAATATGCCCCTGCTGGATTTTTGTCTCTTAGCACTTCACTCTATCATGATTGCAAAAAACTCTTGGAACATGAAGTTAGGATAAATCACATCGGAAGGGAAAGGGGACGTTCCAGCGCCTCTCAAGTCACCCTCTTGATCCTCTCCAACCATGATTTGTCTAACCCACATGGTGTGTCACACATCCACAAGGATTACCAAGATAAATTCTCAACCCTAGTGTTACTCTAAGGGAAAAATCAATACAACAAGCATTCAAGGTTGGAACTCAATTAAAACATCAATTAAGGAAGCAAAACAAGAGTCAATGAAACAAAATCATCCTAGGGTTTACAATTCTAAGCACCCACTAGGGGTTTAGCTCTCCATAGAGCAAGATAAAATCAATAATGAAATAGAATGTAAAAGCATGCAATCCATGAGAAAAACCACTTTGCGTGTGCGTATCGCAAGTGCACGGGTTATCAAGTAATAACGTACCCTGGTGAGTGGGTAGTCATATCCATAAGGAATAGTGCTCAGAAACACAAGTATTTGCTATTTAACTATAGTAAAGAAGATTCAAGATTAGTGTGAACAATATCAATGTAAATAGAAATAAAGTAAAGAAGAAAGAGACGCAATAGAAAAGTAGGAGAGACAATCGATAGAAAATGGGGCACCCAGATATTGCTCACCCAAGGACTGTTGTTTCAAGTGCAAGACCAATCATTATGTCTCCTAACTGATGTCTAATGAGTAGTGGAAATCCTAAGACACATACCTATGGTTAACCATGACTAACCCATACACTATGCCCCAGCGAAAAAGGATACTCTTGACGCCTCACACTGTGTGGAGTTGCATGAAGATTTTGGGACTCCAAATGATAAACCCTATTCCCTAATATAGATCTAACCCTTTGGTCCAGGCGAAAGACCCCTAGCCACGATTAAGCCCCAGCACTAAAGATTACTTCAACACTTCACTCTATTGCTTGCACAACTAAGCCCCATCGGAGTCCGTCTCCTAGCACTTCACTCTATCATGACTGCAAAGAAGTCTTGGAATGTGGAGGTAGGATAAATCACATCGGAAGGGAAATGGGACGTTCCGCTACCTCTCGACTCACCCTCTCGACCCTCTCCAACCTAGGTTTGTCTAACCCTCATGGTGTCTCACTCATCCACATAGATTGCCAAGATAGATTCTCAAGCCTAGCATCACTCTAATGGAAAATCAACTCAACAAGCATTCTGGGTTGGAACTCAATTAAAAACATTAATTAAAGAAACATAATGAAAGGTTGATGAAACAAAATCATCCTAGGGTTTACAAGTCCAAGCACCCACTAAGGGTTTAACTCTCCATGGAGCAAGATAAGTAAAATCATGCAATCCATAAGTAAAACCCCCTTGTAGTTTGTAACGATGGTCTTGTGGGGTAGCTTATCTTCACCAAAGGTTCCTTCGTCAAGCCTAGGGCACACCTCACGTAATCGATGGCGATGAAAGCTTCCTCAATAACTATCTTCCAAGGAATGCGGTGTCGAAGGCCGTAGAACCACTGCAAAAAACCTAGGTAATGTCTCTCAAACCCTAGTCGTGAGCATCTCCAAAGATGGGAGAAAAGATGAGAAAAGGATCCCTCAAAACGTCTGAAATCATGGTTTAAATAGGGGCTGAAATCGGACATCCACACGGGCTTGTGGAATTTCGTGAATTGAATTTTTGTGAGTGTGAGCATGTAAGTACTCATGCAATTTTATTACGGAATTTGCTATAGTAACTCGCACTACTCTCAAAAATGCTCCCAAATCCACACTTTTCATCGAGGCCACATGAATGGGCACACATTCATGTGGTAGATCGTGTCGCTTCTTCATGTAAACCTTATTAACAGAGATCTTGCTACCATTGCATAAGTCGGAACACATGAATGTGACTGCCTTTGTGCCTCTTCAATTTGCATGTTCGCTCGAGCACAGTGGAGGTTGCCACACAATCACATGTCTTTGTGCATGATAAGTGCTTGAGTAGGTATATTTTTATATATGTTTTACATGCATTGAGCATCATTTTTACCATGGTTTGTATCTCATATTGTGTATTTGATGTTCTTTTATGCATATAGGTTGTGAATGCCTTGAAGAGTAAAAAGGAAGCAAAGATAGGCTATAAAGACACAATGTTGGGAGTCCTTGTTCAATCTCAAGGGCCAAGACATGAGAGGAGTTCATTAACGTGAAGATGTGTGCCCGCTTTCCAAGAGGATTCAAGTCAATTCACTAGTTGGAAGGGGCACAAAGGCAGCCACATCTTCATGTTCCTTCTCTTTGTGAAGATTGCAAGACCTTTCAAAGATGTGTCGATGAAGAAAAGTCTTATAGCCTTCCACATGGATGTGTGCCCGGACATGTGGCCTCAAGAGAAGAGTGTTTCGGTTTTGTAGAGTAAATTACTGTAGCAAAATTTTCTTTGTTGATTTCCAGTTAGCAAAGTATCTGTAGCATTACTGTAGCAAATTAAATTGAACTACCCACCAAGGCCAATCATCACGAATTCAAGGGGGTTTTCTATGATTTTTTTGTTGCTTTTTCATTGTATTAATCATTGTCTTGTAACTTGCCCAATAGAGGGCTAAAACCTAGTAGGTACTTGGGCATGTGAACCGTAGGGATCTATTCTTTTTGTATTGATTTGCTTTTATGTTTCTAGTTAATCTGAGTTGATTTGAGTTTTTAATCTTGTGTTACCATTGCTTGCATGTTTTATTGATCCTTGTGGTTGATTGTATATGCATGATTTGTTACTTTGATGAGAGAGAGGTCTCCATTAGAGTTAGAACTTTAAGGTTAAAGAGGGTTGAGAGGATGAGTCATGAGATAGTGGAGCATCCCCTTTCCTTTCCGATTGAGTGTTTCCTATCTCCATATTCCCTAGACTCTATGCAACCATATTTGTTGTGAGCCGTGAGATTGAGAGATTTCTCCGCCGGGACCTTGTAGGGGGTTAGGGATCCTTCACCGGCAATTAGGGTTGGATCTATCTTTAGGAATCGGCTTCACTCTTAGGTGTCCCAAGAGTGTATTGTGGTCATATGGTGTGTGAAGTGTTGAGGTTGAGCGATTTCTCCACTGGGACCTTATAGGGGACTAGTACCGGTGGCTTGGAGGCAAGGACCGGTTATTCTTGGAATGCCTCGACTTATTAGACTCGGCTTAGAAGCATTTAGCAAATCTTGAACTACATGTTAGATCCTAGGGGGAGCATTGCCCGGGTACCTCATCTTTATTGATTGAGATTCTCCCTCCAATTCACTCTTGCATATTCATCTTCGGTATTCATTTCTTTGCACATTAGATCACCACACCTTTCTATTTATCATTAGGCTAGAAAGCAAAGAAGAAGTTAGTATTAGTAACCCTGTTCTCTGTGGATTTGACTACCTGACTCACTGAGTATTTTATTACTTCGACACCCGTGCACTTGCGGTTTACATGCATATTCAGACGTGTCAAGTTTTTGGCGCCATTGCCGGGAACATGATACTAGGAACGCTAGGACTTTGTTGCTCTAGCCACTTATCTTTTTCTTTATTTTGTCTATTCCACACTTTCTTTTTCTTCCATCATTCTCATCGATTTTTATTTTGTTTTTATCTATTTCACTATATCTTCTTCCACCGTTCTATTTTGTTTTATTTTGTATCATTTACTTTTTCTTGCATGGAACTTGAATGATGATTGATACACTTATAGAATTATATTCACAGGTTGATTCTGTCACTAGAAAAATTGATCGACTTGTTAGTGTTTATCAACAATACAATCCATGTCGCACCACATATCATCCAACTCGAAGGAGCTACCCAAATCTCTTATGGGATATTGATGGACAGCAATGGGAAGCACCTCAACAAGAACTTCAATGGGATGAGAAAGTTGAAGAGGATGTACTTAGGTTGGAAAGAGTGTTACCGAGGTTTATTGAAGCAACCGATGCCCATTTCCAAAAATATTGAGGCCACATTAAGTTGTCACGAGATCTCTATCAAAAAAACCTTGACCGTCAATTAGGAGAGATCTTGGACATGCTTTGCTAAGGAAAAAAAGAAGAATTTGAACAAGCAAGGAAAGTGTCTCCGGGACATGATGAGGCCATGAATAACATTGAAGAAGTTTGGCAAATGAAGTACATTGGTGCATAAAAATGAAAAGAAAGAAGTTGAATACAATTTCTGAGATTTTTGTATTGTGTGAATGTAGATTGTGCTCGTGAGCGAGAAAATTTTCAAGGGGATTTGCTAGTGTCATGCTCTTCTCAAGTTGAAAAATATACAAAAAGAAGCAAATCCTAAGGTAATGGAACAAGCATCTCTCTTTTCGGATTGATCAACTCATACAAATGCAAGAAAGAGGTTTTTGGGAAGGGAAAAAGATGTGGGTAGGAGATTGAAGCCATCCAATGACCCACTTGTGCTAAGCTTGGACAATTCCCAACCCAAATTGTTTCCTTGGAAGCCAAAAGTAAGATGGTTAGACTCTCAAATTAATATTCCATCCCGACAACTAGATTTTTGGTTTAAAGGAAGTAGCTATGCAATGTATAGTTGGGAGGAACACACTCTTTTCAAGACTCCATAAGGTAAGGAAGAGGTACATCAAGCTTAGTGACGTAAAACAAGCGCTTCTTGGGAGGCAACCCAAGCTTTTATTTAGTTTTTAGACTTAAAATTTACTTCCTGCAGTAATAAATTCATGAGTGTGTGCCTTGATTAATTTCTAATGTATGCTTGTGTTTTCATGAAATTTTTCGTCGCTGTGAATTATTTTTCATGTGTATGACATGGTTCAGGATGATTTCAATGTTAATTGTCAAAAAATTGGTTTTAATTGGGAGTTTTGGGCCCTCAGTGAACTGTCTGCAGAAATTTTGCAGTTCACGTGGCCGCGTGGAATTACCACGAGGTCATGTCTGATGATCCATGCGGGGAGTGGAAAATTCACACCCCCATGTGCCTATAAGAATGTGAAGGGGCACTATTCATCATCTTCCATTTTCAAAGAACCCTTTCATCTTCCACCCTTCACTCCTATAAATCTCAAGTTTTGATCTCTAAAACCAATTATTTTCAACTCTTTGGAGGATTAGAGGTGATTTGCCGGAGTTTACACCGAGTTTTCTTCTTCGATTTAATCTGGTAAGCTTTTACTCCCTCCCATCCTTTTCATATTCTTCATAACCATTTTCTTGGTATTTTCATGTTATTTGTGTGCTATTTTTCATAGTAGATCATGTTGGACACTTATTGAATGCTTGAAAATGGTTTGTATGCGGCGTAGGAGCCCTACTCCAGTGATTTTGCCAGAGTCGGGCGCCCGCGCGGCCCCCTTGGCCGAGAGCGGCCCCAGCCATGGGCTAGCGCGGTCGCGTGTGCTTGCCGGTGCGCTAGGCACAGGCTATGTGACCGCGTGGCCTTGCACGCGATCGCGTGACGGGCTGGTAGAGGCCAGCATGCGTCCACGCGGGCGCATGGCCTGCCCACGCACCCGTGTGGACTGGAAGAGTACCCAATAAGGCCAGAAAAGCGCTTGGCTTGCTCTCTACACTCGCGTGGAACCCTGTACTAATCAAATTCATGCTTAACTGACTTCTTTTGAAGCTTTATTTTCAAGTATGACACCAAGGACTGAAAAACTTGTTCCAAAATGCTTTAATTTCATACGGTTAACCTTGGATGAGAACATTCTTTTCGCACACAGCTAATACCAGAAGACGACGTCGATGCTTGAGGCATCCCACTCATGATTCTTTAGTTTTCTTTACTTTTATTTTCATTTTTAGTTTTTCTTTATTTTATCTTTTAGACTTTAGTTAACTTTGTGTTTTGTTTTGTTTGTGCGAGTTTGTGCTTCATGTGTTTACTTATAAGAACTCGTACATGTTTTCTATTTTGTTGAGCTTCACTGAACCCCTTGTCTACGTGCAGATGGCCTTGAGAGTTATGTTTATGGTATTTTAGTCATAGACACGATCATGTGATATTGTCAGATGGTCGTGTGAGCTTCACAACCCATACAACAAGCCCATGTGTTAGACTTAAACCAAACCATTAATGAGGAGTTCAAGGGAGTATTCTTTTAATTGCATTCCCACACACATTATGTTTCCATTGTTATTATTTTTATTATGCTTGCATGCGTACATTGAGGACAATGTACATCTTAAGTGTGGGGGAGGGTTCACCTTATACATGACTTTTACATGTGTTTTCATGAGTATGCTCTTGTTGCCAATGAAGGTTCACCTTTTGGTTTAGAGTTTAATTCTTAGTTTTTGGAGGTTGTAAACATTAGATTTTATCATGCTCTAGTTTTCATCCAATTTCATTGAATATTTTTGTCCGATTGCTCTATGACAAGGTCCCCTTGAGTATATCCCGCAAGTGCACGGGTTTGTCGAAGTAATAATCCCGGATGAGCGGGTATCGAATTCACAGGGAATAGGGAATAAAAACACTTAATCCGCTTCTTAGCTATGTGAAAAGATCAATAGTGATAAGTGTGACAATGATTCAATTCTCAAAAGTAAAAATCAACAAGTAAGAGACACGCAGTAAATGAGAAGGTAAGGCAATCGATAAAGATGGGGTACTCGGATAATGCTCCACCTAGGATGATCGCTTCAAGTGCAAGAACCCTCTATTATGCTTCCTAATCAATGCAAAAGAGAGTCATGGAAATCCTACATTACATAGTCACAAATCTAAGGTCAACTATGCTTAACTCCATACATGTCCCGGAGGAGACATCGAACAATCTCAACACCTCGCACTCGCATAGAGTTGCAATAAGCTCTAGGGATTCCAAGTGATAAATCTCTTCCTAAATATAGACCTACCCCTTTGGTCCAGGTGGAAGGACCCTAGCCAAAATGAAGCCCTAGATACTAAGATCCTCTCAACGCTTCACTCCATTGCATGCGCAACTAGGCCCCAGCGGAGGTTCATCCCTTAGACCATTCACTCCATTATGGCCGCAAAGAACTCGAGGAACGGAGGTAGAATCTATCACGTCGGAGGGGAAAGGGGACGCTCCTGTACCTCTCGACTCACCCTCTCAACCCTCTCCAACCTAGCTTTGTCTAACACTCATAGTGTGTCACTCACTCACAAGGTTACTAACAAGAACTCTCAACCCTAGTGTCACTCTAGGGGAAATGATCATACAATCAAGCATTCAAGGTTGGAACTCACAATAAACATCAATTAATTGAAAGCATAATAAAGAGATTCAATGAAACGAATACATCCTAGGGTTCACAAATACCCAAGTACCCACTAGGGGTTTAGCTCTCCATGGAGCTAAGTACAATCAAAGAAATAGAATGTAAAAGCAATGAAACCATAGAAAAACCCCTCGATGGTCGTATCGATGGTCTTGTGGAGAGTCCTCTACTCTTCGTCCAAGAATTTCCTCGTCCGATAAAGGATACGCTCCGACGGAAGCTCCCCTACCAACCTTCTTCCTAAGAAATGATGATGTCGGAGCCGTAGAACTTCTTCAAAAACCCTAGCCAATACCCCTCAAAACCCTAGCCGAAGCCCTCTCTCAAGTTGTGGAAAAGATGGAGAAGAGAATGCTAAAATCAGGGCTGAATCGGCTTTAAATAGGGCTGGAATCAGGCACCACACGGGCCTCAGATTTTACACGCCCATGTGGAATTTCCACACGTGCGTGATAATTTCCAAGCCCGTGTGATTCTTTGAATTCCTGCTTTTCTGGCGGTTGTGAAAAGTCGCCCTACAGTGTTGCTTCATTGCTCGCTGCTGATGTCTGGCCGAATAGCTTCCCAAATCCATACCTTCATCGTGAGTAACGCATAAAGCGGGCACACGTTCACATCGTGGATCACTTGCTTCTTCAATGATAGACAAGTTGGTGGAGCTCTTGTTCTATGTGCATAAGTCGGAATGCTCGAGTGTGACCGCCCTTGTGCCCTTCCAAAATGGATGTGCCAACTAGAATACGAGGAGGTTGGTACACACTCTAGCATCTCACACCCGACCTATGTCTTCGCGTTTGAACCTTAGCAAGATTTCTTCCAAAATCGGTGCATTGTGCTCCACATTGGCCTCTTTCCTTCATAATCGACCTCACTACCCCACCTGCACGAAAGTAACATAAAAACACACATATTAGTGTAAAAACCAAAGAAAAGTAATGCTCAACGTAAGGAATAAACTCTTCGCATTCATATCGCACAAGCACTTATCACTCTATGTCCACTTTTCTCACTCATTAGACCTATGAAGACTCTACATCATTGTGTTTGGGACTTTAGTGTGCTAGTTTTTATTTGAAAAAAAATTAGAGGAAAATCAGAAAAATTTGAAGAAAAATGAATTGGAAATTGTTTGTTGTTTATACATAGGGGGTGGAAAGAGCTACCACCCATGATGTATGTAGCTACTCTCATGGGATGTGTGAAAGTTACCACCCTTGGTAGAAAGAGCTACCACCTCGAAAGTGTAAAAGCCACTCGGGAGGCATCTTGGGAAAGGGCTACCTTAGAGGTTGTGTGAAGCTACTACCTATTCTTTGTGTTTATAAATAAGTCCTGTGTTAATAAGAACTTAGTAGTGGACATAGTGTTGACATGAGTTGAGTTTTTCACACACACACACACATTCGGATTTTATCACTTTCATTTTTGATTGGATTGTTTGTTAGAGCATTGATTGTTTTGTATAATGTTTGACTCTCTCCATGACTTTAAAATTTTATTCTTGTACTCTTTTGGTGAACTTAAGGCCAAACACATCTCTTTTCTTTCCATGAGTTTAATGTTTAATTTTGCTTGAGGACAAGCAAAGGCTTAAGTGTGGGAGAGTTTGATAAGTGCTTGAGTAGGCATATTTTTATATATGTTTTACATGCATTGATCATCATTTTTACCATGGTTTATGTCTCATATTGTGTATTTTGTGTTCTTTTATGCATATAGGTTGTGAATGCCTTGAAGAGTCAAAAGGAAGCAAAGATAGGCTATAAAGACACAATGTTGGGAGTTCTTTTTCAATTCAAGGACCAAGACACGAGAGGAGTTCATTAACGTGGAGATGTGTGCCAACTTCCAAGAGGATTCAAGTCAATTCACTAGTTGGAAGGGCACAAAGGCAGCCACATCTTCATGTTCCTTCTCTTTATGAAGATAGATATTTCAAAGATGCGTCGATGAAGAAAAGTCTTATAGCCTACCACATGGATGTGTGCCCGGACATGTGGCCTCAAGAGAAGAGTGTGTGGACCACATTTTGTAGAGTAAAGCAATGTAGCAAAGCACTGTAGTAAAACACTATAGCAAAGTATTGTAGAAATTCCTTAAGCTCACAAGGGCGCGTGGAAAATCCACATGGGCGCGTGGGGCACATGACATGTGCGGTTTTGGGCTATAAATAGGCCGTTTGCCCTATTCTTTGACATCTTTTGTGCGGCTCTTGATGGGTGAGACGACTAGGGTTTGGAGAGGAGGTCTTTGCCGATTTGGAGGGTGTTCTTCACCAACTTTAATAGTTTCCTTCGTCGTCGTAGCACTTGGGAAGCCACCGGCGACCTAGCTTCGGAGAGGAGTCCTTCAAGACGTTGAACTACCCACCAAGGCCAATCATAATAAATTAAAGGGGGTTTTATCGATGGTTTTTGTTGTTTTTCATTGTATTAATAATTGTCTTGTAACGTGCCATATGGAGGGCTAAACCCTAGTAGGTACTTGGGCATGTGAACCCCTAGAATCTATTCTTTTTGTATTGATTTACTGTATGATTCTAGTTAATCTGAGTTGATTTGAGTTTTAATCTTGTGTTCGTATTGCTTGCATGTTTAATTGATACTTGTGGTTGATTATATATGCATGATTTGCTACTTTGATGAGAGAGAGGTCTCCATTAGAGTTAGAACTTCAAGGTTAAAGAGGGTTGAGAGGGTGAGTCATGAGATAGTGGAGTGTCCCCTTTTCCTTCTAATTGAGTGTTTCCTATCTCCGTATTCCCTAGACTCTATGCAGCCATATTTGGTGTGAGGCGTGAGATTGAGAGATTTCTCCTCCGGGACCTTGTAGGGGTTAGGGATCCTTCGTCGAGAATTAGGGTTGGATCTATCTTTAGGAATCAGTTTCATTCTTAAGTGTTCCTAGAGCGTATTACGATCATATGGGGTGTGAGGTGTTGAGATTGAGCGATTTCTCCACCGGGACCTTATGGGGGACTAGTGCGGTGGCTTGGAGGCAAGGGCCGGTTGTTCTTGGATTACCTCGACTTATTAGATTCGGCTTAGAAGCATTTAGCGACTCTTGAACTTCATATTAGATCCTAGGCGGAGCATTACCCTTGTACCTTATCTTTATTGATTGAGATTCTCCCTCTATTTCATCCTTGCATATTCATCTCCGGTATTCATTTCTTCGCACATTAGATCACCACACCTTTCTATTTATCATTAGGCTAGAAAGCAAAGAAGAAGTTAGTACTAGTAACCCTGTTCTCTGTGGATTCGACTATCCGACTCGCCGGGTATTTTATTACTTTGACACCTATGCACTTGCGGTTTACACGCATATTCAGACTTGTCAGTGCACAACTTGTGTCTTCACGTTTGTTCCCTCCAAGACTTCATCAACAAATTGCATCCATGATCTACTTTTGGTTCATTTTTTTTGCAATTGTCTCCACAACATTTCTTCTGTAGTTGCTTTACGCATCCTCTAAGGTAGCCCTTTCCTAAGCGGCCACTAATGTGGCTTTCACACTTTCGAGGTGGTAGTTCTTTCTACCGGGGTAGTAGCTTTCACTCATCCCATGAGATATCTCTTTCTCTCATTAGGGCATGACTAGTATCCGACTTATGAGAGTAGCTTCATACCTCATAGGTGGTAGCTCTTTCCACCCCCAATGCACCAACAAAACCAACATAACTATCTATATATTTTTTTTTTCATTCAACCATTTTTTAAAAGAAATTATAACAAGAAATAACTAAACTAGTCCCTTAAATATTGAACTTGATTTTCCACAAGGTTTAATGAGTGAGTAGTGCAACAAGTGTCAATCGTGTAAAAATTTCTAAAATTCAAGTAAAAACCAGAGCATGAGAACATTTAATGTTAAAAATTCTCCTAAACCTAAGAATGCAACCATTGCAACTAAGGTGAACCGCCATTGCCTACATGAGCATGTATAATAAAGCATAAATATAGAACATGTGTAATGTGAACTCCCCCCCACACTTAAGATGTACATTGCCTCAATGTACGCATGAAAGCTTATAATAAAAAAAGTATAACAATCAAAAACATGTATGGAGATGGGCAATTGAAACAATACTCCCTGAACTCATAATGGTACGCTTGATGGAGCTATATTCATTGAGAGTTGAGTCCCAATGGGTTATGGAGCACATATGGCCATGTAAAAATCATAATGAATGGTGGTGCTGCCATTGCTGGTGATGGTGGTGCGGGAAATGCTGGTGGAGTCGGTGGAGCTCTGGGTCTCATAATGAATGGCGAGGTCACGTCTCCCTCAAGTAACTGTTGTTGGATGTCAAGACGTGCCATCACCCTAGTGTGGTGCGCTACTTGTATCGCGTGAACCTCAGCCAAGTCGCTCGGTAGCGCCCCCACAGCACTCTTGAGCCTCTCAAAATGATCATGGGCTCGAGTCGGTGATAAGATCCGGACTAGTGGTGGCTCCCCGTCTGTCGCAGATGGTGCCTTTATCTGTACCTGCTCCTGCTGTGGCTCCTGCATAGACTGAGACCCTCCTGCTGCGTCCCCCTCTGTCTCAGCTGTCTTTAGTGGGGTTATGATCAACACATAAATTCCATCTCTGTACATCTGGATCATCCCCATCAACTTCATGGTCTCCAAACTGAGGGGTGACAACATTGTGATCTTCTCGGCCCCTCGAATGGCATCCAATAGACTCATTCCCATGATAAGTCTGGTGATGTATGGGCCTGAGAAGATCATCCGCACTCGAGCATACTGGCCCTGGTGGCGCAAATACTTGGCCAATATGTGCCCAAAGTGAATTGGCTGACTCTATACCATAGAATACAAGTAGAGTAGCTCCTGCTGGCTTAGGACTCCGGTATTATCACCACACCAATTCGCCGATCAGCTCATAACGGCGTGAAGGTAATGGTATGCAGGCTGTGAAAGGCACGTGGCCTTGGACATCCCTTGCTCGTACTGTCCCTGACCACATAATGCTCTATAAGTGCGCTAAGGAGTCAAACTACCCGGATAATCGGTCGGTAACTGCTCATACTCCTCAGTATATGTGAACAGCTTATTGTATAATCCAAGCCGAATCAAAAACTATGTGACACTCATACTATGGTACTGACCAAGAGCTCTGAAATGTATGGCGTCAATACTATCAATACTGGAATACGACCGGTCAAACTCGAATGATGCCAGTACCTTGAGTGTCAACATACAAATAGCCGGCTCCTTGATTGACAACAAACGCCACCAACTACCTACTGAGTGAAGCTCGTCGATCTCATCAGCCATATCATCTGCAAGCTGGATCTCTCTCACAGCAATCAAATATGGGAACTGAGATTAGCCGAACTTAAGCTTCGCCAATCTCTCAAAATGAGCCTGGTGCTCGGGAATCACAAACTCAATGCTCTCTGGCTCGAGAGAAGACTCGCGTGGACACTTTTCGGCTGTTTTCTATTAAATGAGTCAAGATATGAGTATATTATTATCACCTATAATAAAAAAGAAATCACCTATAAAGACACATTTTGGGAGTTCTTTTTTAATCAAATGATCAATACACAAGAGGAGCTCATGAACATGGAGGTGTGTGCCAACTTCCAAGAGGATTCAAGCCAATTTGCTAGTTAGAAGGGCACAAAGGCAGTCACATCTCCATGCTCCTTCTCTTTGTGAAGAATGCAAGACATTTCAAATGATGAGTTGACGAAAAAAATTCTAATAGCATACCACATGGACGTGTGCCCGACCATGTGGCCTTAGGAGAAAAGTGTTTAAACCGCATTTATGAAGAGATTGTAGATAAGCACTATAGCAAAAACACTATAGCAATCAACTGTAGCATTACTGTAACAAAAAAACATTGTTCACGAGACCGAGTGAAAATTCCTACAGCTCACGTGGGCTCATGGAAGTTCCACACAGGCGAATGAATGCACGTGATAGACGCGGTTTGTGCTTATAAATAACCCTCTTACCCTATTCTTTGATATCTTTTGTACGACTCTTTAGGTGTGAGATGGCTAGGGTTTGGAGAGAAATTCTTTGCGGCTTAGGAGGCGCTTCTTCACCAACTTTAATCGATTCCTTTTCCGTCATAGCTCCAAGGAAGCCACCGGTGATCCTAGCTTCAGAGTGAATCCTTCAAGACGTCGAAGCTCTCCATCAAGGCCATTAGTTCATATATAGGGGGGTTTATTTCTATGGCCCTAATATACTTTCATTCATTGGTGGTTTATTTTGTATATTGCTCTTTAGAGAGCTAAACTCTTAGAGGGTATTTGGGCTTGTGAACCCTAGGATTCTAATCTTTTGTGGATTTGCTTTATGTTTCTATTTAATCCGAGTTTGGTTGAGTTTCAATCTTATTTGCCTAATCCTTGCTTGCCTTATTGATTTCATGGTTGTTTGGTTTGCATGATTTGTTGCCTTAGTGAGAGAGAGAGGTCTCCATTAAGATTAGAAACCCAAGTTTTAAAAGGGTTAAGAGGGTGAGTTATGAGATAGTGGAGCGTCCCCTTTCCCCTCGGATTGGTGTATTCTATCTCTGTATTCCTTAAGCTTTATGCAACCATATTTGGTGTGAGCCGTGAGATTGAGAGATTTCTCTACTGGGACCTTGTAGGTGTTAGGGACCTTGAACCTAGAGGTAGGGTTAGGTCTATTCTTAGGAATTGGATGCACCTTTTGGAATCCCTAGAGTGCTTTGCGGTCATATGTGGTGTGAGGTGTTGAGATTGAGCGATTTCTCCATCCGGACCTTGTAGGAGACTAGTATCGGTGATCTGGAGACAGGATCCGATTATCTTTGGATTTTCACGACATAACCTACTGATTCTAGAAACACTTTGCATACCTAGTACCTAATACCTAAATCCTAGGGGAGCATTGCCTGAATGCTCCACTTATACTGATTGTGATCTCCCTCTATATTTCCCTTGCATATTCGTCTCCGGTATTCATTTCTTTGCACATTAGATCATCACATCATCTCATTTATCATTAGGCTACATAGCATAGAAGCAGTTAGTACTAGTAACCCTGTTCCCTGTAGATTCGACTACCCAACTCACCGGGTATTTTATTACTTTGACACCCATGCACTTGCGGTACACAAACACAATTTGAACGTGTCATCAAGGTGATAACCCCTAATCCTATACAAGTATTGGCTCATAATCGTTTTTGACCAAATGCTCCTATGATTGTATTACAAATAGGGAGATCTCTAAGTATGACTGATACTCAATACCTAGGTCCAATCCTAATGGTTGGAGGGGTATGAACTCCCGGATGGTCATGATGTATTCATACATGAATCCCCATCAAGATAAATGTGTCTAACACAAGGACGTAGGTCACACAACCAAGTTCAACCTAGAAGTTAAAATATAGAGTTCTCATGCAAATCAACACATCAAAAAACACAAAGCTTAAACCACGTAACAAACAAAATGCATTAAAACAACTCAAAGCATCCAACTAAATAAGTTCACCCTAAGGTTCACTGGCATTAGGTGACCTTGGGGTTTAGCCGTCTATACAAGCAAACACAAGAGATGGGCTTATGGAAACAACTACAAAATGCATAATAAAACTCCCTCAAACAATGAAAGCACGAGGATGAGAAGAAATAGCGTGGAAAGCTTCTACGGACGCCATTATGGGAGCGGCTTCCCTCATTGTCTTTAAGCTCCCCAAAGATGAAATTGGTAAAGGTCTAGCCTAATAACCCTTCTTCCTTTGATTTCCTCCCTCAATAATGCAAGATTTGGCCTTCTTTTACACGGCTGAAGTTGCTTTCTCCTAGGGCTTCAAAAATCTCCAAGAAAGAACTCTCCAAAATCTAGCCTAACTTTTCACATAAAAAGGTCCGTCCGAGCCTTACGGGTTTCATGCTGGCTCATATAGCCTGTGAGATTTAAAGTTGATTCTGCATGAAAATCGATTCGGGTGCTATGATAAGTGCTTCTGCGATATGAATGCGAAGCGTTCATTCCTTATGGTGAGCATTACTTTTCTCAGGTTTTTACATTAATATGTGTGTTTTTATGTTACTTTTACGCAGGTAGGGCTGTGAGGCCGAGTATGAAGGAAATAGGCTAATGTGGATCATAATGCACTTATTTTGGAGGAGATCTTGCTAAAGTTCAAACGCGAAGACATAGGACAGGTGTGAAATGCTAGAGTGTGTGCCAACCTCCTTGCATTCGAGTGAGCACATCCATTTGGAGGGGCACAAAGGCAGTCACACTCGAGCATTCCGTCTTATGCATACAAGAACAGAAGCTCCACCAACATATATATTATTGAAGAAGCAAGTGATTCACGATGTGAACGTGTGCCCGTTTGCGTTACCCCGATGAAAGTATGGAATTGGGAAGTTATTCAGGTCGAAGACTGTGGCAAAACACTGTAGCAGCACTGTTCACAGGCGGCCGAGAAACCAGAGAAACAGAGAATCCACACGGGCGTGTGAAAATTATCCACGCCCGTGTGGAAATTCCGCCCGGGCGCGTGTATCGTCCACGCCCGTGGAGTTGCCCGATTCCATCCCTATTTAAAGCCGATTCAGCCCCGATTTTTGTATTCTTTTCTCCATCTTTTCCCCAACTTGCGAGAGGGCGTCGGCTAGGGTTTCGAGGGGTATTGGCTAAGGTTTTGGAGAGGTTCTATGGCTCCGACATCGTGATTCCATTAGGAAGAAGGTTGGTAGGGGAGCTTCAATCGAGGCGTATCCTATACCGGACGAAGGAATCCTTGGACGACGAGTAGAGGACTTTCCACAAGACCATCGACACGACCATCGAGGGAGTTTCTTTATGGATTCATTGCTTTTACATTCGATTTCTTTGATTGTACTTAGCTCCATGGAGAGCTAAACCCCTAGTGGGTACTTGGGTGATTGTGAACCCTAGGATGTATTCGCTTCATTGAACTTCTTTATTATTCTTTCAATAAATTGATGTTTATTGTGAGTTCCAACCTTGAATGCTTGATTGTATGAACATTTCCCCTAGAGTGACACTAGGGTTGAGAGTTCTTGTTGGTAACCTTGTGAGTGAGTGACACATCACGAGCGTTAGACAAAGCTAGGTTGGAGAGGGTTTAGAGGGTGAGTCAAGAGGTACAGGAGCGTCCCCTTTCCCCTCCGACGTGATGGATTCTACCTCCGTTCCTCGAGTTCTTTGCGGCCATAATAGAGTGAATGGTCTAAGGGATGAACCTCCGCTGGGGCCTAGTTGCGCGTGCAATGGAGTGAAGCGTTGAGATGATCTTAGTATCTAGGGCTTAGTTGTGGCTTGGGACCTTCCGCCTGGACCAAAGGGTTAGGTCTAAATCTAGGAAGAGATTTATCACTTGGAATCCCTAGAGCTCATTGCAACTCTATGCGAGTGCGAGGTGTTGAGATTGTTCGGTTTCTTCTGCGGGACATGTATAGAGTTAGGCATAGTTGACCTTAGATTTGGGACTATGTATGTAAGGATTTCCACGACTCATCATTGCATTGATTAGGAAGCATAATAGAGAGTTCTTGCACTTGAAGCGATTATCCTAGGTGAAGCATCATCCGAGTACCCCATCTTTATCGATTGCCTTGCCTCCTCCTTTCTTTTGCTCTCTTACTTGTTGCTTTTAATTTCTGAGAATTGAATCATTATCACACTTATCATTGTTGATACTCCACATAGCTAAGAATTGAATTAAGTGTCTTTACTCCCTACTCCCTGTGGATTCGACCCCGCTCACCCGGGATTATTACTTCGACAAACCCGTGCACTTGTGGGATATACGGAAGGGGACCTTGTCATGCTACAATATCTTTGCTATAGTAACCAACTACATTATTTTTTCTATAGTATTTTACTATAGTAATCCGCCTACAATACTAGTACCGAAATCTTCAATGAGTCTCGCAGGCTTCATGTGAGCGCATAGAGCCAGTGAGGTTTAATGCCAAATTCTTGCAACACCCAATTCTTCCGCTACTGTGCCTGCTTCAGTATTAAAACTCATAGACGCGATTTTTTATACCGATTTCTTCCCAATTGCGTTCTTGAGCTTCCTTTGGCTTCCTTGAGGCTTGCCATACAAATATAACCAAATCAAACAAAAAATGGGCATCTATTAAAAAAAAACACATGCTAACATATATTGAAGTCACATATAAACACATACATTTAGACACTTATCACTAACACATTTAAATTAGTCCGGATCATTTGGTTCTGGGATAGGAGGGATCCCTTGAAGAAGACAATAAGTTAAAGAGAAGGAGAATGAAGTAAAGTCTTATGTTTTGTGATGCTATAATCTTTAGCGAGTTATGTCTCTCTTTCTCTCACACACTTAATCATTGATCCTCATTTATACCTTTTTGGCTTTACCAGCCAAGTTTTATTACATTTGGCAATTCAATTTCTCCCGTTAAATGGTTAAACAAACTTTGCCTTTCTTGAGAGTCTATTTTCTATGTTATATTGCCTAGCAACTCACACCGCCATTGGAGATTGATAAATGCCTAAATGTATGTATTTTATACATATATGTCCATATTATTCATTCTTATTTTGATGATTCGATGACCCTTGTGTGGTTTAATCAATTCTATTTGTGTTACAGGCTAAGAAGAAGCCTAGGTGAGCCCAGGAACACATTCGGGAGAAAATCTACACCAAAAATGGCAATTACTGTAGCAGTTTTAGTTAAAGCCGCAAAGCTATACATTCCATTTTTCTGCCAAAAATACATTGGAGTATTTCTTTAGGTCAAGAAAATATTGGAAATCACAAGAAAACTGAAACCCCAATAACCCATCTTCCCACAACTACTAATTCAAAATCAATAGTAATTCAAAACTTAATTACAATCCTCCCAACAAAATTCATCCCAAACTGAAAACCTAAGTTTGATATACATTTCAAATTTCAAAATAATTAATCTAATGTTTTACCATAAATAGGTGATCTTGAGTCTGGTGGCCTTATCACCCAATCAATGTCCATGTTCGACTGTCGCAATTCCTCCAACGAGGAATCTGGTTTCTTCGGCTACAACGAAACCTTCCTGAACACAGGATGCTGATATGCTTGCCTCCTGGGTCACTTGGTGTGCAGGTGCAGTCATGGAGGAGTGGTATCCTTGACCGGAGCTCATTGGTGGATAGCCAGAGATTAGGGCAGAGGATGAAGAATGGGGAAGGAACTCTTATGGGAGAGAAGAAGAAAGATAGTTTTCCAGTTGGCACTTACGTGACGTGGAAAGGAGGATACATGGATAAGTAGCCTACCTAGAAAGTCCACAAGGGCAGTTGACGTGGTAAGGCATCGTCTATGTCAACAAACCGGTGTACACATCAGTAAACCCATATTGGAACAACCCATGTGCCCTCCCGTTGAAACAAAATTGAAATAATATGCTCACTTGGTTACAAATTGAAATTAAATGCTCAAGTTGTAACACGGGCAAAATTAAGTACTCACCCAAAAGATTACTCTATTTCTCATATATATATATATATATATATATATACATACATATATATATACAAATTTCTCCAAAAGCGATGCTTTTATAAATATATCCACAGTATCATCAAGAGTGCTGCAATATGACATCTTGATGCTCCCTTTTTGTGAAGAGTTGTCCTTTAAAGTGATGTCGAGTTTCTATATGTCTTGCACGAGTGTGGTACACTGCAATAGAGAATTGGTTGTCAAGATGAATGATTGTTGTCTCATAGTGTTTCTTCATAATAAACTCATTAATGATAAAATAAACCAGTAAAAATATAGAGATTTATTTTCTGATCTAGATAAAATTGTAAAGTCATTGTCTAGTTCATTTTATCTACGTCAGTGACAATACAATATCAATATAGAGATTTTTTTTCCGAGCTAGATAAAATTAATATGTCCCCAGTAAAAATGACAGAAGCTATTAATTTAAACTCAGTGTCTGGTCAAATGAAAATCTGTCATACAGTATTTAAAGATATTAATATGCATCAGCTAAAAAATTGTTCATATTTCATCACACAAATAGAAATACTGAAACATTAAATAATGTGACAGTATTTTAATGAGTAATTTTATATATTATCTTGGAAGAAGAAATAATGGAATCATTAAATGTGTCCATCTAAGATGATGCTGATGTCTGTATATTTAATTGTTGTCTGACGGATCTGAAAGGCATATAATGGTAATATAAATATAAATAAATCAGATAATTAATGATAGAATGAGATATATAATATATATATATATATATCTCTATTTTTATGATAGAATAGCCATCAAATCTCAATTGATAGATGTTTACATTCTTCTAAAGTTTAAGTTGGATATAGGCAGATAAGTGTACACTCAATTTGATATCAGCACGATCAATGGGAATCACATGTTTCCATTATGTTATACAAATATCATTTTCATTATTAAATTAATGGATATTAGAAAATTATTATTTTATTTAGCTTTAATAGCAGAGATTATCCTTTATAGTTAAATAGAGAAATAGAAGATTGAAAATTTTGTTTTACTTTACAATATATGAAGCCGGTTTTTCAAATATTAACCGCTAACTGCGAAAACCTATAGAATTAGCCTTCATAACTAAACTTAATTTCATATAATTTTAAATTTTATTTATTTATTTTATTATTTAGAAATCAATCATAACTTTTTTTTATATACTGATCAATCATAAGTTTTTTAGTAAGATTTTCAGACTCATAGTTTTTAAAAACTGGCATAGGGAATTCATAGTCTTCATACAATAAATTTGGATGATTTTATAGGCCTTCTTTTGCACTTATTTTAGTCTAAATTTTATAACTTTTTATGAAACAAATGCTTTTAATATGTTGTTGAATAATTTTAAGGAAAATTCTAAAAAGAAACAATAAAAAAAATTTAATTGAAATGTTATTCACAATGTTTGAATTTTATATGGAGTAATTGTTTGTAATTAGGGGGTGATCTCTTTTGTTCTAATCTTTTAATGGATCTTCATGATTGAATGAACATATATGAGTTTGTGCAATTGATATATTTTTTTGAATAAGTTTATGATATTGAATGGATTGATTGATCTCTAACTCTTATATTTCCTATAATTTAACAGTTTGAATTGATCTTATTTTTCAGCCTTTTGTCACAATTTGTTCCATTGGCTTATTGTTGGGAAGCCCGGTGTCTCAAACACATAGCAAACAATTCCTAGTTGTCAATAATATTCACTCCACAAGGATCAACGACAACCAAATCACCACAATTTCATTCAAACACCAATGCACATTTTCAAGATGAAGAATCATTGTGGGAAAACTCTTCACTACAAAGAGAAAACCACAAAAACCTAGAATATTCAAGTGGTATGAGAAGTAGTTACAGTGCTTTTCTTCTCCCTTAAGCTATGAACAAGCTTAATCTAGCAAATTGAAGCATACAATCAACAACATGCCTTTCTTGAGCAATGAAGAACATACAATAAGAAGAAAACCAACTTGCCCTAGCCAACTTCCCATATTCTTGAATGCCCTAGCTTAGGTTTACAAGAATGAAGAAAAAGAGCACAAATGTAACTTCACTTCTTCTTCTTCTTCTTAGAGCTCTCAAGCTCAAATCACTACACCATAATAGGTCTTTAGCGGCGTTTTTTAAATATTTAGCGGTGTTTTTCTGACCTTTAGCTTGGGTTTTATATCTTAAAAAAAGAATTAATTTACCAATTTCATTAGCGGTATTTTTTTAAAAAATAATTTAAAAAATTAATATTAATTATTTTAACCTGATTTTTTTTTTAAAAAAAGTAAATCAACTCCTCTAATTATTGTTATTATTATTATTATTATTATTTATTTATTTAGATTTTTTTTAAAGATTATTTTCCCTTTTTCTTTTTTAATTATTATTATTATTATTTTATTTTCTCTTTTTCCTCCACCTTCTTCTGGCTTCTTTGTCTTCTTCTCCTTGTTTCTTCTTCTTGTTCTAGTTTCTTGTTCTTCTTCTTCTTCATCATCATCACATTCTTCATCTTTATCTTCTTCTTCATCATCTTGGTATCCTTTTTAGACTTTATTTCAATATCAAAGGTATTTATAGAACATAAAAAATGATAGTATTTAGTGCCGTTTTTCATAAAAAAATGCAGCTAAATAAAAATTTTAAAATTATTCAAATTTTCTCAAAAATGATGGCGCAAATTTTAAATTTTCAAAAAAATAAAATTTTAACGGTAAATTTTAATTTTGTAAATTTTAAATTAAAAAATATTTATATTGTCACGCCGTTTTTTGTAATAATATCATGAATTTAGCGGTGTTTTAGTCATAAATGTCGCTAAATTACGGTAATATAAATTTTATGACTTTTGAATTTAATAATATCATTACTTTAGAGGTGTTGTTTACAAAATTAAAATACTGCTAATTACATTACTTTCGTGGCGTTTTTTTTGGAAAAACTCTGTTAAATATAAATTTTATGTTTTGAAATTTAATAGTATTAGGAATTTTGTGGCGTTTTAGTAAAAAACGGAGCTAAATATAAATTTTATGACTGAAATTTAATAACATTAGGAATTTAGCGGCGTTTTTGACAAAAACACTACTAAATTATAGTACTTTAGTGCTACTTCTAGAAAAAACCAGTTAATTATTTTTTTAGTGGTGTTTATGGGAAAACGTTGTGAAAGTCATAAATATATCGGTGTATGGAAGAAACGGCGCAAAATAAATGCCGCTAAAGACCCATTATGGTGTAGTGGATCTGAAGCTCTAGAATGTCTCCAAGCCTTCCCCTTTTATTGATCTTCAAGATCTAAACCATAGCCCTTTTCTCCTTTCTTTCCTCTCTCAAACCTTTCAAAGAAATAAACTATTTATTGAAGAGAGAATGAAAGCTTAATTAAGTCTTTCTAGATGCTACAGTACCCTTTCAGGTTTCATGAGGACCGTATGTCGTCTGCAAGACTTTTCCCAAAACTTGAGGGTTCGTTGTGACCTGCTACAGTAATATCTTAATTCAAGTGCTTCAGGAAACCTTATGCTGCTTATATATGGCCCATATGTCCCCGCATGACTGCTACAGTAATTTTTGCATAACTCAATTTTGAGTTATACACATGTTCTAGAGCTTCAAGCAACAGCTGGACACCTTAAAATCTTTCCCTCCAGCCATACTATAAGGGAGATACATCACACAACTTGCTCACAAGTCATTCATCTTTGTCAGGGAATGCATCTCAGCCAAGCTTTTACACAATTGTAACTTCTCCTTACAAGTTACTGATACGTGCTTGTGTAATAGTAATACGAAGTATTCTTTTCTTACAATGAACATTAATTTTATAGGATTTTATCGCTTATACATGTGTATTCATGTTCTTTTGTGCATGTAGGGTTGTGGAGACAAGTATGGAAGAAAGAAGCCAAAGTAGATCGTGAATGCATTTTGTTGATGAAATCTTAGAGTGAACAAACGTGAAGACACAAGTTGTGCTCAAAGACATATGAGTGTGTGCCAACCTACGTTATGCTTGAGCGAACATGTAAATTGGAGGTGCACAAAAGCAGTCACACTCATGTGTTCCAACTTGTGCAATGCTAGCGAGATTGTCCTCAAATGTGATTTTATTGAAGATTCAACGTGATCTACCGCATAGATGTGTGCCCGTTCATGTGGCCTCGATAAAAGTGTGGATTCGGGAGTATTTTGGCGAAGTATTACAGCAGGTATCGTAGCAAATCCTTATAGCAAATTACTGTAGTAGTTACTGTTTACAGACCACTGAAAAATCGATTCCTGCAGATTAACACGGGCGTGTGGAATTTCCACACGCCCGTATGGATGCCCGATTCTAGCCTATTTAAATCACAACTTCAGCCCATTTTAAAAGATCATTTTCCCATCTTTTGCCCATCTCTTCACAATCTTTGGAGGCGCACGCGGTTAGAGTTTGGAGAGGCATTGACTAGGTTTTTGGAGTGGTTCTACGGCCTTCAACACCGCATTCCTTCGGAAGATAGTTATTGGGGATGCTTTTGTCTGCATCGATTCGGCGAAGTGTGCCCTAGGCTTAATGAGATAACCTTTGGAGAAGACGGGGCTACTCTACAAGACCATCGACACGGATACCAAGGGGGTTTTATTCATGGATTGCATATCTTTACTCTCAATTCTATTATTGATTGTATTTTGCTCTATGGAAAGCTAAACCTTTAGTGGGTACTCTGACTTGTAAACCTTAGGATGATATTGTGTATTTGACCTTTTATTATGCTTTATTTAATTGATGTTTTAATTGAGTTCCAATCTTGAATGCTTGTTGAGTTGATTTTCCCTTAGAGTGACACTAGGGTTGAGAATCCATCTTTGTAACCTTTGTGGATGAGTGACACACCATGAGGGTTAGATAATCATAGATTGGAAAGGGTTGAGAGGGTGAGTCTAGAGGTAGCGAAACGTCCTCTTTCCCATCCGGTTTGATTTATCCTCTACCTCCACGTTCCAAGAGTTATTTGCGATCACAATAGAGTGAAGTGCTAAGAGACGAACTTCATTGGGGCTTAGTTGCACAAGCAATGGAGTGAAGCATTGAAGTAACCCTTAGTATCTAGGCTTAGTTGTGACTAGGGGTCTTTCGCTTGGACGAAAGGGTTAGATCTATATTAGGGAATATGGTTTATCACTCGGAGTCCCTAGAGCTTTAAGCAATCTTACACAGTGTGAGACATCGAGACAGAGCGATTCCTCCACCAGGGCATAGTGTAGGGTTAGTCACAGTTAACGTTAGGTTTGGGACCGTGTGTTTTAGGATTTCCACGATTCATCAAGCATCAGTTGAGAAACATAATGGTTGTTCTTGCACTTGAAAGAATAGTCCTAGGGTGAGCATTGTTCGGGTGCCCCAATTTCTGTCAATTGCCTCTCCTATCTTCTATTTACACCATCTTCTTCTTTTCTTATTTCTATTTTCATTGATTTTGTTCACACCACTATCGATTCATCGACATTCTAGTAAAATAGCAATTTTTGTGTTTCTGATCACTATTCCCTGTGGATACGACTACCCACTCACCAGAGTATTATTACTTCGACAAACCCGTGCACTTGCAATTCACACGCAAAAGGGTGTTGTCAAGTTTTTGGCGCCGTTGGCGGGGAATAAGCATTTTGGAAATACTTCGTACTTTGCTATTTTAGCTATTCATCACTTATTCTATTTCACACTTTCTTATTCTTCCTCATTCTTATTTGTTTTCTTTTCTTTGGTTATAGCTCCAGGTTATGACCCGAGGAAACCCTTCGACATTGGTTGAAGAAAATCCGGACATTGAAGAAAGAATTCATAGAAGGGGAAAAGAACCTGTGCAAGAACAGTCAAATCAAGCTAAAATAGAAGGTGAAGGGTCTGATAACATGGCAGAATAGAATGAGCAGCAGAGGACACTATCAGATTATGCTAGACCAACATTTCTTGGCACACATTCTAGTATTGTGCGGCCACAGATCATGGCTCAGAATTTTGAGCTCAAGCCAGGCTTCATCCAGATGTTACAGAAGTCGGCACAATTTAATGGTTTGGCTGATGAGGATCCGAACAATCACATTGAAAACTTTTTGGAAGTATGCAACATACTCAAGATTAATGGTGTTACGGATAATGCTATTAAATTGAGAACCTTCCCATTTTCCATGAAAGGTAGAGCAAAGCAATGGCTACATTTATTACCTAAAGCATCGATCACTACATGGGAGGAGATGTTAGAAGCTTTTCTTGCCCGGTATTTTCCTCCCAAAAAATCCTCGAAGCTTAGGAATGAAATATCTTCTTTTGTGTAAACAGAATTGGAGTCTCTATTTGAGACATGGGATAGGTTTAAGGAACTCCTGTGGAAATGTCCTCAACATGGGTTTCCCGAGTGGATAATCATTCAGACTTTCTATAATGATTTGAACACAAGCGCATTGCAGTTACTTGATACTGAAGCAGAAGGTACCTTAGGAAACAAGACCCTCGACGAGGCCTGACATCTCATTGAAAAAATGGCTATGAAAAGTTATTAGTGGAACAGAAGGGACAGAAAGAAGGTAGCCCGACTTCATGAGATTGATGCAGTTATCTTGTTGGGGGCCCAGGTTGAGACATTGAGCAAAAAGTTAGGCACTCTACCTTCTCCTAGAGTGGCGGCTATAACGAGTTGCACTGGGTGTGGGGGAGGACATGCTCTATCCGATTGCCTGATTTCTATTGGTGGTATATCCTCAATGAAACAAGGGGATTTTATGGGGAATGCAATGAGAAGCTAAGGGAATCTATATAGCAATACTTACAATCCGGGTTAGAGGAGCCACCCAAACCTTTCTTGGAGTAATCAAGGGCAACAAAATACGATGACACCACCCAGTTTTCAACAACAACAACAAACCCAGAACATAGAAAATAGAGTGTCAGGGTTGGAGAACCAGATGACCGAGAGAAGGCTTTGACCAAGTTCATTGCATCATCAGATACAAGATTTCAATCGGTTGAAGCCACACTTTGCAACCACACCGCTACATTACATAACGTGGAAAATACAGTGGGACAAATTGTGAAGTCACTCTCGGAAAGACCTGAAGGGAGTTTTCCTATTAATAAGGAGACAAACCCAAGAGAGCATGTGAAGGCAATCACTTTGAGAAGTGGTCGTGAAGTTGAGGGTAGACTCCCGAGTGAGAAGACCAATGTTGAAGCACCCGAGGTCATGGGGGTTGAGTAGAGAGCAAACAAAGGGAAGGAGGTGGCACCCCACCCTACAAGCCAAGAATCCCTTATCCTTCAAGATTGAAGAACGACCAAAATGATGAGCAATATAAGAAGTTCTTGCATCTATTCAAGCAGTTACATATCAACATCCCATTTGTGGAGGCATTGTCTTAAATGCCTCACTATGCAAAGTTTCTCAAGGAACTCTTGATCAATAAGAAGAAGTTGGAGGAGAGTGCATCTATGATCTTAGATGCTTCATGTTCGGCGGTGTTGCAAAAGAATATGCCGAACAAGAAGAAGGACCCCAGAAGCTTTATCATTCCATGCAACATTAGTAATTTGGGCGAAGAAAAGACATTGGCAGATTCAGGGGCTAGCATCAACATCATGCCTTACAGATTTTTCCAAAAGCTAGGCTTAGGAGAGCCTAGGCCCAATTGGATGACACTTCAATTGGTTGACTGAACGGTAAGACATCTGAGGGACATCATCGTAGACATACTTGTGAAGGTTGACAAGTACATATTTCCTATGGACTTTGTAGTGTTGGATGTTGACGAGGATGTTGATGTTCCATTGATACTTGGGAGACCGTTCTTGTGCACTTAAAAGGCTCTTATAGACATGGACGGCGGGGAGTTGACTTTTTGAGTTGGGGATGACAAGCTTACATATCGCCTCGCCGAAGCCATGAGACACTCTCTAGACTTTGATGATACTCTTTACTTTCTTGACACTACCGATGAGCTAATAGATAAATATGTGTAGGAAATGATGTGTCCGGACCAGTACGAGGGATTACTAGACTAAGAGGTGGAGAATAAAGAAGTTTTGATGCTTGGTCTAGAGGACAAGGTGCAACCTACCCCGGGGATCATGAAGAAGATAATCCTGAACATAACGTGAGCAAGGAGACGTCATAAGAAACACCATAAGGCTAATGGGGATGTGTAAGAACGAAGTAAGGGTGACATACCCTCATGTGGTAACATGCTCGACAACTCTGCCTCTACCTTGAAAAGATTATGTTCATCATGTTTTCAGGTTATGGGTAAGAGGAAAACCTTCATCTATGAGCCCTCATAAGGTAAGAAGAGGTACGTGAAGCTTAGTGACGTTAAACAAGCTCTTCTTGGGAGTCAACCCAAGTCATTACTATTTTCTAGGTTTTAGTTTAGTGTTTGCATGAATAAGAACTTGAGTGATGGTGTCTTAATTTTTTACATGCTTTTGTTGTGATTTTCTTATAGATTATTGGTGTCTTCGTGTGTTTAAATATGATTGGCAAATGTTTTTTGTTGTTTGAGCATGTTTTGGATAATTCTCTTGTCAGTTGTTCATAGTATAAGCAGGCTTTGTATGTTTATAAGTGTGTAGATATTTTCTGCAGAGTCTGTAAATTTTCTAAGTCATCCACAGAAGACACATGGCCATGTGGAATTTTTACACGGGCGTGTGTTTTTGCTCAGAGGTCATCCCGAGAGGACATAGGGGTGTGTGTCTACCCTAGTAAACGACCTTGTGACGGTCACACTCCCGTGGGTAATTTTCACACGGGCGTGTGTTTCTCCGTAGAGTTCAGAGCTTTATCCCGAGAAGACACAAGGGTTTGTGAATGCCCTTATGTATGACCCTGTGAAATACACACGGGCGTGGGTAATTTCCACACGGCCATGTCAATCTCTGCAGAGAGTTCTCTGCTATCCCGAGAAGACACAAGGGCGTGTGAATGCTCCTGTAAGTACCCTGTAAAGATCCACACACCTGTGTGGAATTTTCACAGGGGAATGTGAAACACTTAGAAGAATTTCTCGGGTAAACAGAGGAGCGACAGGGCTGTGTGGATGCCCCTGTGGGTTTGGCAAACGGGCGTGGGGAATTTCCACATGCTCGTGTGGGTGTGTTCAGAGGCAAGTTATACTATCCTGAGAGCACACATGGGCGTGTGAGTGTCCCTGTGGAGGTCCCTTTTGGAGTCACACGGGCGTGGGTAATTTCCACACGCCCGTGTGGATGTACAGAATGCCAAGAGGCATTGCTTTTCTTTAAAATGTATTCGTGTTTCTTCGTCTCTTCACTCCGAAACACTTAGAGAACATACCCTTGCACTCTCCTGACTTCTGACCGTCGATTTAGAGGGGTTTCATTCGAGTTTTCCTGCCTTTTTCCAAGTTTTTCATCTTCATCTTGTCAGTAAATCCTCATTCCCTCTTTTCTTTTGACATACTTGATTTAATTGGTTTAAACTAGTTATTGTTGCTTCGTTTTGATTATTAAGTGGTTAATGCAGTATTAGAGTAGTTTAAAGTGAAATTTTTATGTATTTTTGCGATTTTGGCTTAGTGGCTATGAGGCTTTCAAGCCCCGTGGATCCACACGGGCGTGTGGAATTTCCATACTGCCTTGTGGATTTCTGCAATATTAAATCTTGAGTTTATTTGATCGATATTCTATTCAATTCTTACAGATATGGCCCCCAGGAAAAAGAAGGCGACCGGCAAGTGTCCTCGTTATGCCTCACTTGAGCCTAAGCACAGAGAGTTCTCGATTCCTGAGCACCAGGCTCAATTTGAGAGTTTATCGAAACTCATGTTTGGGCAGACACGTTTTCCCGACTTGAGTGCACTAAGAGAGGTTCAGCGAGGCGATGAGATAACCCGTGCGTATAATTTCTCCCACTCAAGCCCATGATCTATTTGAGAGGCTCGAGAGTGCTGTGGGAGTATTACAGAACCGCCTTGTGTATATATGCAGCTGGCTTTATGAGTATGGAGATTGAGGAATAGTCATAGAGATGGTCATTGTAATTTTCACATGGCCGTGTGTGCTCCACAACCCATTGGGACTCAACTCTCAAGGAATATAGCTCCATCAAACATACCATTAGGAGTTCAGGGGAGTATTGTTTCAATTACCCACCTTCATATATATTTTTGATTGTTATACTTTTTATTGTGCTTGCATGCGTACATTGAGGGCAATGTACATATTAAGTGCGGGGGGAGTTCACATTTCACATGTCTATACTTATGCTTTTATTGATCATGCTCATGTAGCTAATGGAGGTCCACCTTAGTTGCAATGGTTGTATTCTTAAGTTTAGGAGAATTTTTAACATTGAATTTTCTCATGCTCTAGTTTTTGCATGGATTTTTAGGAATTTTTGCCTGATTGACACTTGTTGCACTACTCACTCATTAAACATTCTAGAAACTCAAGTTCGAGGTTTAAGGGCCTAGTTTAGTTGCTCTTTGTTTTGAGTTCCAAAAAAAAAGTGTTGTTTTGTTTGTGCATTGGAGGGTGGAAAGAACTACCACCTATGAGGTATGGATCTACTCTCATAAGTCAGATACTAGTTATGACCTAATGAGAGAAAGAGCTATCTCATGGGATGAGTGAAAGCTACTACCCCGGTAGAAAGAGCTACTACTTGAAAGTGTGAATGCCACCTTAGCGGCCGCTTCGGAAAAGGCTACCTTAGAGGATGTGTGAAGCTACTAACATCTCTTTTCTTTCTTTTTGTACATAAATAAGTCCCTATAACTTAGATCTTTGAGGAATATATGTTGGGTTGATTTGAGTGAGTTTACATACACATACACGATGTCGGGTTTGTTGTCCTTTTTGATTCGAGTTTTTAGTTAGAGCATTGATTTTTCGCATTTGGTGTTGAAATATCCCCTACTTGTAGAATGCTTCACTTGCATGCTTTTGGTGAACATAAGGCCAAGCACTTTCACTATTTCCTCCTTTTATGCTTTAATGTTTATTTTTCTTGAGGACAAGCAAAAGGTTAAGTGTGGGGGAGTTTGATAAGTGCTTGAGTAATAGTTATACGAAGTATTCTTTTCTTACAATGAGCATTACTTTTATTGAATTTTATCTCTTATACATGTGTATTCGTGTTCTTTTGTGCATGTAGGGTTGTGGAGACAAGTATGGAAGAAAGAAGCCAAAGTAGATCATGAATGCACTTTGTTGATAAAATCTTGGAGTGAACAAACGTGAAGACACAAGTTGTGCTCAAAGAAATATGAGTGTGTGCCAACCTCTGTTATGCATGAGCGAACATGCAAATTGGAGGGGCACAAAGGCAGTCACACTCATGTGTTGTGCAATGCTAGCAAGATTGTCATCAAATGTGATTTTATTGAAGATGCAACGTGATCTACCATATAGATGTGTGTCCATTCATGTGGCCTCGATGAAAGTGTGGATTCAGGTGTATTTTATCGGAGTACCGTAGGAGGTTATTGTAGTAAATTACACGGGCGTGTGGAAATTCCACACCCCCATGTGGATGCCTGATTCCAGCCTATTTAAGTCGTGACTTCATCCCGTTTTAGAAGATACTTTTCCCATCTTTTGCCCATCTCTTCACCATCTTTTGAGGCACTGGCTAGGGTTTGGAGAGTTGTTGGCTAGGTTTTTGGAGTGGCTCTACAGCCTTCAGGATAAGTGCTTGACAAGGTCCCCTTGCGTATATCCCGCAAGTGCACGGGTTTGTCGAAGTAATAATCCCGGGTGAGCAGGTATCGAATCCACAGGGAGTAGGGAATAAAAACACTTAATTCGATTCTTATCTATGTAAAAGATCAATGATAATGAGTGTGACAATGATTCAATTCTCAACAGTAAAAGAAACAAGTAAGAGAGCAAAAGTAAAAAAGGGGGTAAGGCATTCGATAAAGATGGGGTACCCGGATAATGCTCCACCTAGGCTAATTGTTTCGAGTGCAAGAACCCTCTATTATGCTTCCTAATCAATGCAATGGTGAGTCGTGGAAATCCTTAATTACATAGTCCCAAATCTAAGGTCAACTATGCCTAACTCTATACATGTCCCGGAGGAGAAATCGAACAATCTCAACACCTCGCACTCGCATAGAGTTGCAATGAGCTCTAGAGATTCCAAGTGATAAATCTCTTCCTAATTATAGACCATAACCCTTTGGTCCGTGGAAGGTCCCTAACCACAATTGAGCCTTGGATACTAAGATCACCTCAACGCTTTACTCCGCTAGTACGCCGCAACTAAGCCCCCAGCTGGAAGTTCATCCCTTTATACCATTCACTCTATTATGGCCGCAAAGAACTCGAGGAACAGAGGTAGAATCTATCATGCCGGAGGGGAAAGGGGACGCTCCTGTACCTCTCGACTCACCCTCTCAACCCTCTCCAACCTAGCTTTGTCTAATGCTCGTGGTGTGTCACTTACAAGGTTACCAACAAGAACTCTCAACCCTAGTGTCACCCTAGGGGAAATGTTTATACAATCAAGAATTCAAGGTTGGAACTCACAATAAACATCAATTTATTGAAAGCATAATAAAGAGGTTCAAAGAAACAAATACATCCTAGGGTTGACAATACCCGAGTACCCACTAGGGGTTTAGCTCTCCATGGAGCTAAGTACAATCAAATAAATAGAATGTAAAAGCAATGAATCCATAAAGAAACCCCCTCGATAGTCATGTCGATGGTCTTGTGGAAAGTCCTCTACTCGTCATCCAAGGATTCCCTCATCCAGTATAGGATACGCCTCGACGGAAGCTCCCCTACCAACCTTCTTCCTAAGGAATGACGATGTCAGAGCCGTAGAACCTCTCCAAAACCTTGGACAATACCTCTCGAAACCCTAGCCAAAGCCCTCTCTCATGTTGGGAAAAAGATGGAGAAAAGAATACCAAAATCGGGGCTAAATCGGCTTTAAATAGGGCTGGAATCGGGCGACTACACGGGCGTGGATGCTCCATGCGGATAATTTCCACACGCCCGAGTGGATTCTCTGTTTCTCTGGTTTCTCGGCCGTAGCGTGCAGATTGTTGATCGCTCACTAGATAGCTCGACCGAATAGCTTCCTATTCCATACTTTCATCGGGGTATGCACGGGCACACGTTCACGCCGTGGATCACCTGCTCTTCAATGGTGTACACGCTGGTGGAGCTCTTGTTCCCATGTGCATAGTCGAATGCCGAATGTCGCCATGTGCCCCTCAAATGGATGTGTCCATCGTCAGAGTTTGGCACACTCTAGCATCTCACACGGACCCTATGTCTGCTTGAACCTTAGCAAGATTTCCTCCAAAATTGGTGCATTATGATCCACATTGGCCTATTTCCATCAAACTATTACTTTTATACAGGTAGGGTTGTGAGGCCGAGTTTGATGGAAATAGACCAATGTGGATCATAATGCACCAATTTTGGAGGAAATCTTGCTAAGGTTCAAATGCGAAAACATAGGTCCGGTGTGAGATGCTAGAGTGTGTACCAACCTACTCGTATTCGAGTGGGCACATCCATTTGGAGGGGCACAAAGGCAGTCACATTCGAGCATTCTGACTTATGCACATAGAACAAGAACTCCACCAACTTGTCTATCATTGAAGAAGCAAGTGATCCACGGCGTGAACGTGTGCTGTTTGTGTTACCCCGATGAAAGCATGTATTCGGGAAGCTATTCAGGCAGAATACTGTAGCATGGATTCGGGAAGCTATTCGGGAAGCAAGTGATCCACGACAATGAAGAAGTTGGTGTGTAGAAAATGAAAAGGGAGAAGCTGAATACCATTTTGAGATTTTGGACAGTGTGAATGAAGATTGTGCTTGTGAGCAAGAAAATTTTCAAGGGGATTTGCTAGTGTCATGTTCCTTTCAAGCTGAAAATACACAAGAAGAAGTAAATCCTAAGGTAATGGAACAAGCACCACTCTTTGGAATTGATCAATTCATAAATTGCAAGAAAAAGATTTTGGGTTTGGGAGAAGATGCGGGTAGGAGATTGAAACCATCTAATGACCCACCTATGCTAAGCTTGGACAATTCCCAACCCAAATTGTTTCCTTGGAGGCCAAAGGTAAGATGGTTGGACTCTCCAACAAATATTCCACCCCGGCAAGAAAATTTTTGGTTTAAGGGAAGTAGCTATGCAATGTCTAGTCGGGAGGAACATACTCTTTTCAAGCCTCCATAAGGTAAAGAAGAGGTACGTCAAGCTTAGTGACGTAAAACAAGCGCTTCTTGGGAGGCAACCCAAGTATTTACTGTTTTCTAGTGTCTAGTTTAGTGCTTGCATGAATAAGAGCTTGAGTGTTGGTGTTTTGATTCTTATATGCCATTGCTATGCTTTTCTTGTGCACCGTTGGTGCTATCTTGTGCTTTCATATGTTCTGGTGAAGTTTTGGTCGTTTGAGCGTATTTTTCGTGTTTTCTCCGGTTAAAATTGCATTATTAGGCAGGCTTTGAGTGTATATTTGTGTTCAGGAATTTTCTACAGAGCTTGCAAAGTTTTCTAAGTGTCCAGAGAAAACACACGCCCGTGTGGAATTTTCGCACGGGCGTGCGTTTTCGTTCAGAGCTCATCCAGAGAAGGCACAGGGGCGTGCGGCTGCCCCTGTGAACGACCATGCGATTTTCACATGCCCGTGGGTAATTTCCTCACGGGCGTGTAAATTCCTGCAGAGTGTGGCAGATTATCCTGAGAGCACACAGGGGAATGGATTCGCCCCTGTGGGCGACCTTGTGTACCACACATGGGTGTGGGTAATTTCCACACGGCCGTGCGAAACTCTGCAGAGGAGTTCTCTCCATCCCGAGAAAACACAGGGGCATGTGGCTGTCCCTGTGAGTTGGGCATGTGAATGTCAACGTCCGTGGGGAATTTCCGCACGGGCGTGTAGAACACTTGGCATTTTTCTCGGATGTCCAGGGAAGCCACAGGGGCGTGCGGCTGCCCCTGTGGGTCGGGCGCACGGGCGTGGGTATTTTATGCACGCCTGTGCGAGAGCAGTCAGAGTCGAAGGAGTGTTTTCCCGAGAGCGCACAAGGGCGTGTGTACTCCCCTGTGGCTCTTCTGTAATGAGGCGCACGGCGTGGGCAATGTCCACATGCCCGTATGGATGTACAGAAATGCTAGAACTGCAGGTTTTCTTTAAAATCTTTTCAGGTTTCTTCATCTTTTGACCCTCAAACGTTTTGAGAACACATCCTTGCTTTCTCCTGACCTCTCACCGTCATTTTAGAGGATTGTTAATTGAGTTTTCTGACCGTTTTGTAGTCTTTCATTCTAATTTTGTCGGTAAGCTTCTCTTTCTCTTTTCTTTGCAGATCTTCATTTATTTTTGCAGAGCACTGAGTCATCTTCACCAAAGACGGAAATAGATGTACTAGTTATTGACACTGACACTTGAGGCGTCTTTACCTTCTTTTGTTCTTATTTTTTTCGCATTTTATTTTTCTCGCATTTTATTTTTGGATTTATATACTCGTAAAGGATTTTCCTTCTGAGTTTATTTTCATTTTGTTATCTCGAGTTGTATTCATTGCTCTATCTTTTGTATACTCGAGTTGTTTTTGTTTTTTTGAGCTTCACTGAACTCCCTCGTGTATGCGTGCAGATGGTCTTGTCATCATGGGAATTGAGACTTAGTCATGAGCATGACCAAGGTGCTTAGGCACTTGGCCGTGTGAGCTTCACAACCCGTCGGAACACTACTCCAATGGAATTAGCTTCATCAAACGCAACACTAGGAGTCAGGGGAGTATTGTTTTGATTGCTTCTCCCACATTTGCTTTTGATTGATATACATTTTGAGTGAGTTTGCATGTGTACATTGGGGACAATGTACATCTTAAGTGTGGGGTGGAGTTTCATAGTGCACACATCTTTTCTATTGTTCTTGATTAATACATGCTCACATTGCCAATGGTGGTTCACCTTAGTTACAATGATTGTATTCTCCAGTTTAGGAGAAAATTTTAACATTGAATGTTTTTATGCTCTAGTTCTTGCTTGAATTTCTAGGAATTTTTACCCGATTTACACTCAGTGCACTACTCACTCTTTAAACTCTATTGGAAACTCATGTTCGAAGTTAAAGGGACTAGTTGTAGTTGTTTCTTGTGTTAAATTCTGTAAAAAAAATAGTTTCATTGTTTATTTGTGCTTGTTGGGTGGAAAGAGCTACCACCTATGAAGTATGAAGCTACTCTCATAAGTCGGATACTAGCTATGCCCTAATGAGAGAAAGAGCTATCTCATAGGATAAGTGAAAGCTACCACTCCAGTAGAAAGAGCTACCACCTCGAAAGTGTGAAAGCCACCTTAGCGGCCATTTTGGAAAGCTCTACCATAGAGGATGTGTGAAGCTACTACCATCTTTGAAATTGTTGTCACTTTTGTAGATAAATAAGTCCTTTGTACTTAGAACTTTGAGGAGTATACCTTGGGTTGTTTTGAGTGAGTTCACACACGTACATGATTTCGGGTTTCTTGTCCTTTTTTATTCAAGTTTTTAGCTAGAGCTTTGATTTTTTGTATTTAATGTTGAAATTTCCCTTACTTGTAGAATGCTCTCTCTGTACACCTTGTTGACCCTAAGGCCAAGCACTTCCAATATTCCCATCATCTATGCACAGAATGTTTAATTTTTGCTTGAGGACAAGCAAGAGCTTAAGTGTGCGGGATTTTGATAAGTGCTTGTGAGATATGAATGCAAAATGTTCATTCCTTATGTTGAGCATTACTTTTCTCGGGTTTTTACACTAATATGTGTGTTTTTATGTTACTTTCGTGCAGGTAGGGTTGTGAGCCGAGTATAAAGGAAAGAAGCCAATGTTCACAACCGGCTGAGAAAACAGGAAATAAGAGAACCCACACGGGCATGTGAAAAATCCACAGGCCCGTGTAGTCGCCCGATTCCAGCCCTATTTAAAACCGATTCAGCCCCGATTTCAGCATTCTTTTCTCCATCTTTTCCCCAACTTGAGAGAGGGCATCGGCTAGGGTTTTGAGGGGTATTGGCTAGGGTTTTGGAGAGGTTCTACGGCTCTGACATCATCATTCCTTAGGAAGAAGGTTGGTAGGGGAGCTTTCGTCGAGGCGTATCCTATACCGGACGACGGAATCCTTGGACGACGAGTAGAGGACTCTCTACAAGACCATCAACACGACCATCGAGGGGGTTTTCTTTGGATTCATTGCTTTTACATTCTATTTCTTTGATTGTACTTAGCTCCATGGAGAGCTAAACCCCTAGTGGGTACTTGGGTATTTGTGAACCCTAGGATGTATTTGTTTCGTTGAATCTCTTTATTATGCTTTCAATTAATTGATGTTTATTGTGAGTTCCAACCTTGAATGCTTGATTGTATGAACATTTCCCCTAGAGTAACACTAGGGTTGAGAGTTCTCATTGGTAACCTTGTGAGTGAGTGACACACCACGAGCGTTAGACAAGCTAGGTTGGAGAGGGTTGAGAGGGTGAGTCGAGAGGTACAGGAGCGTCCCCTTTCCCCTCCAACGTGATGGATTCTACCTCTGTTCCTCGAGTTCTTTGCGACCATAATAGAGTAAATGGTCTAAGGGATGAACTTCCGCTGGGGCTTAGTTGCGCGTGCAACGGAGTGAAGCGTTGAGGTGATCTTAGTATCTAGGGCTTAATCATGGTTAGGGATCTTCCACCTGGACCAAAGGGTTAGGTTTATAATTAGGAAGAGATTTATCACTTGGAATCCCTAGAGCTCATTGCAACTCTATGCGAGTGCGAGGTTGAGAGGTTATCTAATCTCTCCTCCGGGACATGTATAGAGTTAGGCATAGTTGACCTTAGATTTAGGACTAAGTGATTAAGGATTTCCCCGACTCACCATTGCATTGATTAGGAAGCATAATAGAGGGTTCTTGCACTTGAAACAATTATCCTAGGTGGAGCATTATCCGAGTACCCCATCTTTATCGATTGCCTTACCTCCTCCTTTATTCGTGCTCTCTTACTTGTTGCTTTTACTCTTGAGAATTGAATCATCGTCACAATTATCACTACTGATCTTTCACATAGCTAAGAAGCGTTTTTTTAAGTGTTTTTATTACCTACTCCTTGTGGATTCGATACCCGCTCACCCGGGATTATTACTTCGACAAACCCGTGCACTTGCGGGATATACGCAAGGGGATCTTGTCACTTCAACACCTCGTTCCTTCGGAAGATAGTTATTGGTAGAGCTTTCGTCGGCATCTATTCGGCGAGGTGTGTCCTAGACTTGACGAGGGAACCTTTGGAGAAGACGCGGCTACTCCACAAGACCATCGACACGTACACAAAGGGGGTTTTATTCATGGATTACATATCCTTACTCTTGATTCTATTATTGATTGTATTTTGCTCTATGGAGAGCTAAACCCCTAGAGGGTACTTGTACTTGTGAACCCTAGGATGATATTGTTTCTTTGCCCTTTTATTATGCTTTCTTTAATTTATTTTTTAATTGAGTTCCAATATTGAATGCTTGTTGAGTTGATCTTCCCTTAGAGTGACACTAGGGTTGCGAATCCATCTTGGTAACCTTTGAGGATGAGTGACACACCATGAGGATTATACAATGCTAGATTAGAGAGGGTTGAGAGGGTGAGTCCAGAGGTAGCCGAACTTCCACTTCCCCCTCCGGTGTGATTTATGCTACCTCCACATTCCAAGAGTTCTTTGCGGTCACAATAGAGTGAAGTACTGAGAGACGAACTCCGCTGGGGCTTAGTTGCGCAAGAAACAGAGTGAAGCGTCGAAGTAATCCTTAGTATCTGGGGCTTAATTGTGACTAGGGGTCTTTCACTTGGACCAAAGGGTTAGATCTATATTAGGGAATAGGGTTTATCACTTGGAGTCCCTAGAGCTTTAAGCAACATTACACAGTGTGAGGCGTCGAGACTGAGCGATTTCTCCACCGGGGCATAGTGTAGAGTTAGTCACAGTTGACCTTAGGTTTGGGAACATGTGTTTTAGGATTTCCCTTATTCATTAAGCATCAGTTGAGAAACAAAAAGGTTGGTCTTGCACTTGAAACAATAGTCCTAGGGTGAGCAATGTCCTCTAGCCCCAATTTCTGTCGATTACCTCTCCTATCTTTTATTTGCGTCTTCTTCTTCTTTTCTTATTTCTGTTTTCATTGATTTTGTTCACACCACTATCGATTCATCTTCATTATAGTTAAATAGCAATCTTTGTTTTTCTGATCACTACTTCCCCGTGGATACGACTACCCACTCACCAGGATATTATTACTTCGACAAACCCGTGCACTTGCGGTTCACACGCAAAAGGGCATTGTCAGTTACCTTTGTCAACATAGCAGTGGTGTTCACATCCGTGTGGATCTTCTTCAGTTGCGATTCTTGATCCTGAATTACATCTGGAACCAATGGTACCGGACATCAATATGTTTTATCCATGCATGGTACATAGTGTTCTTGCTCAAATCAAGAGAACTTTGGCTATCACAAAACACCACATACTCTTCTTGCTTCATTCTAAATTCAAGAAGAAACCCTTTCATTCATAGCATCTCTTCGCATTGTATGAGCACTTTATCAAGGTTCTTCAAACATGTCTCAAAAGAATTCCTGAACACCAAAAAGTCATCCATGAAAACCTCCATGACATCCTCTAGCAAGTCATCAAAAATGGCCGTCATACATCTTTGGAAAGTAGCCAGTGCATTATAAAGTCCGAACGACATTCTTCTATATGCGAAAGTACCAAAGTTCATGTGAAGGTTATTTTCTCTTGATCTTTGGGGGTGATTGGAATTTGGAAATACCCCGACACAGCATCTAGAAAAAAATAGAACTTGTGGCCAACTAGGCATTCCAACATTTGATCAATGAAAAGCAATGGAAAATGGTCCTTCCTTGTAACATCATTCAATCTCTGATAGTCAATATAAACATGCCATCCTGTCTCTATCTCAAAATTTCCTCATATTGCTAACTTGAATCAAGGCATGATACAAGTTGTTCTATCTTTTTCTCATTAGATGCCATCATTCCTTTCAATGTTTCAATTATTGATGCTTCATTAAACATGGTCTTGAAATGAAGGAAAAACCAGGAATTACTATTCACCAAGAGAAGTAAGAGACAAATATGAGATAGATAAGCAAATAAAAACAATAAAAGAGAAAAATGGAAGGAGACAAAATGTGGAAAAGACAAAAAACAAAGATAAGATGAATGACTAAAGTAACATAGTCCTAGCATTGCTAATATCCCATTCCCTAGCAATGATGCCCAAAACTTAACATACCTCTTGCATGCGTGTACTGTTAGTGTACGAGTGTTGAAGTAATAAAGTACCCAACTAGTGGGTTGTCGAATCCACAGGGAACAGAAGTATTAGTAATGACCACTTCTAAGTTATTTGGTCAGAATTAAGAATATGATGAAATGAACTTAATCACGAGAAATATGAATGTCACAAGCAAACAAGAAAGAATCAAAATGAGGGATATCTCAATCACTGAAAGTGAGGTACCCGGGAAATGCTCCCACTATGATTTAACATTAAGCACAAGATTCACAAAGTGTTTCTAAACTAAGTTAATCAAGTAGAGGAAATCTAAGAATAATCGATCCCAGTCTCCAGATCACCTATACTAGTCCCCTACGAGGTCTTGGTGGAGAAATCACTCAATCTCAACACCTCATGCCACATATGACTGTAATAGACTCTAGGTATTCCAAAGGATAGACCTAACCCTACTTCTAGGTGAAAGATCCCTAACCCCCTACAAAGTCCCGGCAGAGAAATCTCTCAATCTCAACACTTTACACCAAATATGGTTACATAAAGCCTAGGAAATATGGAGATAGAATGTACTATTCAGAGGGGAAAGGGGACACTTGACACGACCAAATATGCATGTAAACCGCAAGTGCACGGGTGTCGAAGTAATAAATCCCAGGTGAGAGGGTATCGTATCCATAGGAAATAGTAAATAGAAACACAACGATTGCTATCTAACTATGATGAGAATAAATCGATGGTATGATGAATGAGATTTATATAAAAATAGATAAAATAAATAAGAACGAGAGGCACAATAAAATTGAGAGATAAGGCAATCGATATAAATGATGTACTCGGATATTGTTCTGCCTAGGACAATCGTTTCAATTGCAGAACAGACTATTATGCTTCCTAATTAATGGATTAATGAGTCGTGGAAATCCTTCAATACATGGTCCCAAATCTAAGGTCACCGTGACTAACTCTATGGTTGCACTTGTATAGAGTTGCAAGGAGTTCTAAGGATTCCAAGTGATAAAACCTCTTCCTAGATGTAGACCTAACCCTTTGGTCCAGGTGAGAGGTCCCTAGTCACAATCAAGCCCTAGGTTCTAAAATCATTTTAACGCTTCACTCCGTTGCCTTTGTAACTAAGCCCCAGCGGAAGGTCATCCCTTAGCCCGTTTACTCTACTATGACCGCAAAGAACCCAAGGAAATGGAGGTAGGATAAATCACGTCGAAGGGAAAAGGGGACGCTTCACTACCTCTCGACTCACCCTCTCAACCCTCACCAATCTAGATTTGTCTAACTCTCGTGGTGTTTCACTCACTCAAAAAAGTTACCAAGGTGAACTCTCAACCCTAGTGTCACTCTAAGGGAGCATTCAATCAGTCAAACATTCAAGATTAGCACTCAATTAAAACATCAATTAAGGAAAGCATAAGAAAAGGTTTAATGAAACAAATACATCCTAGGGTTCACAAATCCAAGTACCCATTAGGGAGTTTAGCTCTCCATGGAGCTAGTTACAATCAACAATGAAATTGAATGTAAAAATAAGTAATCAATAGAAAAACCGCCTCGGTAGTCGTCTCGATGGTCTTGTAGACTGGCCTCGTCTCCTCCAAAGGTCCCCTTGTCAGGCCTAGGGCATACCTCGCCGGATCAGTGCCGATGAAAGCTCCCCCAACAACCTTTTTCCATGTGGAGCGCGATGTCAAAGCCGTAGAACCACTTCAAAACCCTTGTCAATACCTCTCAAAACCCTAGCTGCCGCCCTCTTGAAAGTTGGGGAAAAGATGGAGAAAAAAATGCTCAAATCAGGGATGAATCGCGGCTTAAATAGGGCTGGAATCGGGCATCCACACGCCCCTGTGGATTTGCCACACGGGCCTGTGGAATTTCCGTACGGGCATAGAAAATTTCCACACGCCCCTGTGGATTCTTTGGAATTCTCTTTTTCTGTTGATTGTGAACAGTACCTGCTACAATAATTTGCTACAGTGTTTGCTATAGTACTATGCTGCGGTACCGACCCAAAACACTCCCAAAACCATGTTTTCATCGACGTAACATCAACGGGCACACGTTTACATCGTAGATCACTTTGCTTTTTTTAATAACCGGGATCATTGGTGAAGATCTTGCAATGAATCACAAGCCGGGATACTCGAATGTGACTGCCTTTGTGCCCCTCCAAACCATTGTGCTAGCTTGAATACACGGAGGTTGGCACACATTCTTGTATCTTGAACCCGACTTATGTCTTCGCGTTTGACCCTTCTCAAGATTTCTTCCAAATAGTGCGTTCACGATCTATATTGGTTTCTTTTTTTAACATTCGGCTTCACAACCCTATATGCATGAAAGTAATACAAATGCACAAGTATTGTGCTAGCTTGAATACACGAAGGTTGGCACACATTCTTGTATCTTATCACACAAGCACTTATCAACACTCCACTATCTCATGACTCACCCTCTTAACCCTCTTCAATCTTGAAGTTCTAGCCCTAATGGAGACCTCTCTCTCACCAAGACAAACAAATCATGTATACCAATCAACCATAAGATCAATAAGGCAAGCAAGTAAAAAAGAAAACAAGATTGAATTAAACTCATATTTAATAGAAAAGACAAAGTAAATTAATACAAAGAATAAAATCCTAGGGTCACATGCCCAAGTACCCTCAAGGGTTTAGATCTCCATGGAGCAAGTCACAAAACAAATAATGCAATATAAATCAATGAAAACCATAGAATTAAAAGCCCTTAAACTCATGGTGATGGCCTTAATGGGCCGTTCAACGTCTTGAACAATACTTCTCCAAATCTAGGTCACTGAATGCTTCTTCAATGTTGTGGTGAAGAAAGAATCTATCAAAATTGTTGAAGAATGACCCCCAAATTCGCAAAGACCTTCTCTTCAAACCCTAGTTGCTTTGCTTTTCATAAACATTGAAAAGTCCCCAAAGAATAGGGCAAATCGGCCTTTTAAACTCCAAAACTCATGTCTATCATGTGCCCCCACCTGCCTGTGTCGCCGGCCACACTCACGAGTGAGCTGCAAATTGGCCACCCAGTCGAGTGGAATTTTCTACAGTACTATTACAGTGTTTTGGTACAATGCTCCACATGAACAAGGTTCCAAAACTCTTCTCTTGAGGCCACATGGACGGGCACACATTTTTTATCATCTGATCATCATTGGGAAGGCTCTTGAAGTCTTCACACAAGTCAAGACAATAGAATGTGGCTGCCTTTGTGCCCTTCCAACTCACAATCTAACTTGAATTCTCTTGGATGGCACACACCCTCATGTGTATGATCTCCACTTGTCTCTTGATCCATATGTTGTACAAAAGACTCCCAAAATGTGCCTTCATAACCTATCTTTGCTTCCTTTTCTTCTCTAAAGGCCTTCACAACCCTATTTGCACAAAGGAACACCAAATACAATTTATGAGATATAAAACATGATAAAAATGATGCTTAATGCATGTAAAACACATAAAGAAATATGTTCACTCAAGTACTTATCAAACTCCCCCGCACTTAAACATTTGCTTGTCCTCAAGCAAAACTAAACATTGAATTCATGTAATGAAAAGAGAAGTGCTTGGCCTTAGGTTCACCAAGAGAGTAGAAAAATAAAATTCTACCATCATGGAGAGAGTCAAACACTAGATAAAACAATCAATACTCTAGCAAACAATCCAATAAAAAAGAAAGAAGTGAAATCCAAAGGCGCGTGTGTGTGAAGAACTCAACTAATGTCAACACTATGTCCACTACTCAAAGTTCTTATTACAAAAGGATTTAATTATAGACAAAAAAATAATAAGTAGTAGCTTCACACATCCACTAAGGTAGCCCCTTCCTAGATAGCCGCCCAAGTGGCTTTCACACTTTCGAGGTGATAGCTCTTTCTACTGTAAGTGGTAGCTTTCACACATCTCATGAGATAGCTCTTGCTCTCATTAGGGCATAACAAGTATCCGATTTATGAAAGTAGCTACATACAACATAGGTGGTAGCTTTTTCCACCCCCTATGTACACACAAAAACTGAATTTATAAAATTTTTCTAATTTTCTGATTTTTTTTTCAGATTTAATCTAACACTATGGAGTCCCACAAATATTGAAATAGAGTTTTCATAGGTTTAATGAGTGAGAAAAGTGTACGAAGTAGCAATTGGACAAAAATTTCAAGAAAATTGGATAAAAACTAGAACATGATAAAACATAGTGTTTACAACCTCCAAAAACTAAGAATTAAACTCTTAACCCTAATGTGAACATTCATTGGCAACAAGTTCATGAAAACACAAGTAAAAGACATGTGTAAGGTGAACCCTTCACCACACTTAATATATGCATTGTCCCCAATGTATGCATGCAAGCACAATAGAGATGCCTTCAATAAAAGTACAATGTGTGTGGGAATGCAATTGAAACAATACTCCCCTAAACTCCTCATTGATCGTTTGGTGAAGTCTAACTCATGGGTGTGTTGTGTTCAACTGGATGTGAAGCTCACACAGCCATGTAACAAGGTCACATGGCCATGTACATGACTAAACCATCATCAACATCACTTTCAAGGCCATCAATATGGATACAAGGGGTTCAGTGAAGCTCAACAAAAATAAAAAATAAGCACGAGTTCATATCGATAAAGCAAATGAAGCACACACTCATACAAACAAAACAAACATGAAGATAACTCTCAGAAAATAAAACCTTTCTGAGTACACAAGTCCACAAAATAAAATAACAAAGACTAAAATAAAAGCATAAGAAATAAAATAAAGTCTCACGAGTGGGACATCACAAGCATCAATGTAGTGTCCTAGTGCTGCTTGTGTGTCAAAGGCAACATCCTCATCTATAGTCAACTTAATATGGTCAAGGTGGTCCAGAATCAGCGCCTGGTTGGCAAGAACAATGGCAATAGTAGCCTTGAGTCTCGCCAAATGATTATGAGCTCGAGTAGAATTTGGATTAGGCTCAGATAGTGCTCCTTATGCTGTTACATCCACCTCTGTATCCATCGGTTCTTCCTCAGGTGGTGCATTTGTAGTCTCAGTAGGCTCATCATTATCCTTTCCAGACACATCAAAAGATGTCTCCACTAGTGCATATCCACCTATACTAGTCCTCTGTACCACACCCATCAATCGAAGTGTAGGTAAACCTAAAGATATAGGGATGATGATCTTCTCTTCTTCCCTGATAGCCTCCAAAAGACCCATCCCATGGATGAGTCACGCAGTGTATAGTCCAGCAAAGATGGCTCCAACTCGCAAATATTAACTCTGGTAGAGAAGATAATCAGCCACGATATATACAAGATATATAAGCTCTCTCTACATCATAGAGTGGAGGAAAAGAAGATCCAACCAGCTAAGAAAGCTAATACCATCACCACACCCTCTCACCAACCTACTAAGAACAACATGGATATACTTGTGGGCTGGAGAGGAGAGCGAAGAGCCCTTTGAGTAGCCTGGAAAAAACTGGCAGTCACCACACAAAGCTTGAAATATAGAGGCTGGAGTAAGACTAGGAGGATAATTAGTGGCCAGCTATATATACTTCTCCGTGCAAATGTAATCGCTGTCATATAAACCCAGCATCACTGAAAACTGAGTCAAAGACATTCCATGCGGCTGGCCAAAAGCTCTAAAATGAATAGTATTCTCCATGTCGAAGTCAGTGTGTGAACGATCAAAGGAGAAAGAACCAAGAACCTCCAGTGTGATAACTCGACGGGCAGGGCCATGAATAGAAAGGCTCCAAAACTCTTCTCTTGAGGCCACATGGACGGGCACATGTCAATGTGGTAGATTGTGAGGCTTCTTATCGTCTAATCATCATTGGGAAGACTCTTGAAGTCTTCACACAAGTCGAAATATGGGAATGTGGGTGCCTTTATGCCCTTCCAACTCACAATCTAACTTAAATTCTCTCGAAAGTTGTCACACATCCTCATGTGTATGAGCTCCACTTGTGTCTTGATCCATATGTTGCATAAAAGACTCCCAAAATGTGCCTTCATAACTTATCTTTGCTTCTTTTTTTTTCTTTAAGGGCTTTCACAACCTATTCAGACAAAAGAATACCAAAAACAATTTATGAGACATAAAACATGATAAAAATAATGCTTAATGCATGTAGAACATATAAAGAAATATTGTCACTCAAGCACTCATCATTGCTTCACCCCCAAAATGCCTTAGGTGACTTTACCATTCTCAGCATAAATCTAACTCTCTCAACAAGGTTGTGATTCATCCTCTCTTCAACACCATTATACGGAGGAGTACGTGGTTCTGTCAACTCATGCCGGATTCCATGCTTGGAGCAATAAGCATAAAACACATTGAAGGTGTATTCCCCACCATTATCTATGTGAATACACTTCAACTGCAGCCATGTATATCTCTCCACCAGGGCATGAAACTTTTGAAAAGTCTCCAGAACCTGACTTTTGTAACTCAAACAATAGAACCAAGTCTTACATGAAGCATCATTAATAAAGGTTACAAAATTCTTGTTGCCACCCAAAGACTCCACCTCAATGGGACCACAACCATCAGAATGGACCAACTCCAATTTGTTTACCTTCCTCTTAGTAGGTATACAGAATGAAACTCTATGATGCTTACCAAACAAACAATGATCACATGAGTTCATAGTCATGGCTTTCCCTGAAATAATGGGAATGAATGACTGTTTTGCTAGTAATTGATGTCCTTTCTCACTTATGTGTGCCAGCCTCTTAAACCACAAGTTTGGTGAAGCATTATCTTCAACAACATTGATATTGTCACTCCCTGACCTGTGGGTCCACGGGATGTGATAACCACCATGATGATCATGAGAAGGGACACCTCGCAACTCAACCCTTGGGACACTGCAAGGCTAACCAAGAACCTGGAAACTACAATATCTGCTGCAGATGCAAGATGTAGGAATACAATGATACACAACAAAAATAGTAACAACAATAATAACCACTATAATATGAAGAAATAGTGAGGTTCACAAATGCACAGGGAAGCAACACTGACATTAACATCAAAGCTGATACACCAAGAGTTTACAAGTTGCTTAAATATAAGCCATGCAACAGAGTTCTCTGCACACTAGTGGATGCATAAGTCAAACAACATGAGCATGACCAAAATAAACATACATGAACTTAAAAGGTATATAAAAGCTAGATAGTAGCAAATGCTTAGCACGCTACCATAGAGCCGTACCTACTATCTTCAACAGCCTGGAAAGAAGAAAGAAGGGTGTGCAACTAACGTTACTCAATGAGGGGAGGTTAGCACAACTATAATAGAAATATACCAAAATAATAACATAAATATCCAAAATGATACTTTACTAATAAGATAATGTAGCTTAGAACATGAATACATATAATAGCAAACTTTAACACAAAAAAACAAAAAGATAGAGTAAGAAGGCATTCTACGTCATTAGAGTTTTACAACTTCAAAAACCACAAAATACTAAAGATAAGGTTCCAAATATATAAGTATACATATTTAAAATAACATGAGTTTGAAAATGAATAATCATAACACATATGCCAAATCAAATTCATGGGAGACTGCCCTCCTACGAGTGATAGTTGGGCTTCTCCCGCTCACCACAAATTCAAGATAGCACACAAAGAAAAGAATACAACAAGATAACTTCAAACTCGAATACAAGATAACACCAACTCAAAGGAATACCCAACACACAATACACACACATAGCTTGAAATGGTCTAGAAAACTCCTCCAAACCATCGTCATGGCCACAGCTAGGTTCAAAACCATCAAGGTATTCATGTCCTTGACTTTGACCCACCGGTTCACAGTATAGTGCCTCAGACTTCCTGATGAAATCCAATCAGGGCTCAATACTCACACCTAAACTGGACCAAAGAAAAATCATCCCGTCTACCATGGCACCTCTACAAGGATGGAGGCAGAGACCACCTACTACAGTAGGATGCTACCATCATCGACAAGATCCCCTGCGTATATCCTGCAAGTGCACGGGTTTGTCGGAGTAATAATCCCGGGTGAGCGGGTATCGAATCCACAGGGAGTAGGGAGTAAAGACACTTAATTTGATTCATAGCTATGTGGAATATCAACAATGATAAGCGTGACAATGATTCAATTCTCAACAATTAAAAGCAACAAGTAAGAGAGCAAAAGTAAGGAGGAGGTAAGGCAATCGATAAAGATAGGGTACTCGGATGATGCTTCACCTAGGATAATCGCTTCAAGTGCAAGAACTCTCTATTATGCTTCCTAATCAATGCAATGGTGAGTCATGGAAATCCTTACATACATAGTCCCAAATCTAAGGTCAACTATGCCTAACTCTATTCATGTCCCGGTGGAGAGATTAAATAATCTCTCAACCTCACACTCGAATAAAGTTGCAATGAGCTCTAGGGATTCCAGGTGATAAATCTTTTCCTAATTATAGACCTAACACTTTGGTCCAGGCGAAAGGTCCCTAACCACAATTAAGCCCTAGATACTAAGATCCCCTCAACGCTTCACTCCGTTGCACGCGCAACTAAGCCCCAGCGTTGATTCATCCCTTAGACCATTCACTCTATTATGGCCGCAAAGAACTCGAGGAACGGAGGTAGAATCTATCACGTCGGAGGGGAAAGGGGACGCTCCTGTACCTCTCGACTCACCCTCTTAACCATCTCCAACCTAGCTTTGTCTAACGCTCGTGGTGTGTTACTCACTCACAAGATTACCAACAAGAACTCTCAACCCTAGTGTCACTCTAGGGGAAATGTTCATACAATCAAGCATTCAAGGTCGGAACTCACAATAAACATCAATTTATTGAAAACATAATAAAGAAGTTCAAAGAAACGAATACATCCTAGGGTTCACAATCACCCAAGTACCCACTAGGGGTTTAGCTCTCCATGGAGCTAAGTACAATCAAAGAAATCGAATGTAAAAGCAATGAATCCATAAAGAAACCCCCTCGATGGTCGTGTCGATGGTCTTCTGGAGAGTCCTCTACTCGTCGCAAGGGATCCTTTGTCCGGCCTAGGATACACCTCGCCGGATCGGTGCCGACGAAAGCTCTCCTAATAACCTTCTTCCAAACGACGCGCGATGTCGGAGCCTATAACCTCTCCAAAAACATAGCCAATACCCCTCGAAACCCTAGCCGAAGCCCTCTCGCAAGTTGGGAAAAGATGGAGAAAAGAATGCCAAAATCGGGGCTGAATCGGCTTTAAATAGGGCTGGAATTGGGTGACTCCACGGGCGTGGACGGTACACGCGCCCGTGCGGAATTTCCACACGGCCGTGGATAATTTCCACACGCCCGTGTGGATTCTCTGTTTCTCTGATTTCTCGTCCGGCTACAGTGCTCTGCTACAGTCTTCGACCTGAATAACTTCCCAATTCCACAAATATGATTAGAACAATGCTTTTAACCAAGTCTTATCCATAGTACAACAAAACTTCCATATTGTTACCAGTATAGACCCTTGGAAGAGTTTTCACTGCCCACCATTCCGCCTACTATCATACCCATCCTTGTCAAGGACATTAATAGAAAGAAAATTCATTCTCAAATCTAGGATGTGTCTCACATCCTTTAAAATCAATGTACAACCTGTGTTGGTTTGAACCACAATGTCACCAATGCCTACAATCTGTGACACACTCTTGTTTCTTATCTTGGTGTCACCAAAGTCACCAATGCCTACAATTTGCGACACACTCTTGTTTCTCATCTTTGTGTTACCAAAGTCACCACCTCTATAAGTTGTAAACAACTGCCTCCTGGGAACACAATGGTATGTTGCACTTGTATCAATAATCCATTCAATAGATGGATCACCCACATGATTACATTCACCATGTCCACACATCAATGACACTGTCTCCTAACTAGAAACAATTGTTGTCACACTACCACCTTCTGCTTTCTATTTATCTTTCTCTCAATATAACCAGCTTTACCACAATGATAGCACTTTATCAGTCCTATAGACTTAGACCGATTCTTGGACTTGCCATGAACTGAGGTACTCTATTCTCTATTGTTGGATCTTCCCCTATTCTCTATAACATGTGCTTGATTAGACCCATGTTCTGTGCTTCTTCTCCTTTCTTCTTCATTTAGCAAACTGTCTATTGCCATCTGCATGACTACCTTGCCATATAGAATAGAATTCATTACTATCATAACCAAGGTGTCCCAACTATCTAGCAATGAACCAAGAAGAAACAACGCATTAATTTTATGATTAAATCAACCCCCATAGTCATCAACTAATTTAACAAGTTGTGAAAATCACTTAAGTGCTCGGCAATGGATCTCCCATTCTTGTATTTCATGTTGGAGAGCTTCTTGACTACAAATACCTTGTTCATTATAGTCTTTCTCTCATAATGGGCTGCTAGCTTCCCCTAAGCAAATGTGTATTTGTCTCTTGGGCTACATGGTGAAATACACTAATATCCACCCACTTCCTGATTGTTCCCAAAGCCTTTCTGTTTAACTTCTTCCAATCATCATTAGACGTATCCTTAGGCTTTGCTGAATTACCCAGTACATGATCAAACAAATCCTTGTAATACAGATGATCCACCATCATTGGCTTCCAAATTGAGTAATTTGCTACCATTAGCTTCATCATGGATCCTGCGTCACCTTCCATGACAAATATGTGAACAGAGCTTTGATACCAGTTATTGGGGAGCTCAGGGTCTCAAACACACCGCTGACAATTCTTGGCAGTCAATACTATTCACCATTCAAGGATCAACAACAACCAAATCACCACAATTTCATTCAAACACCAATGTACATTTTCAGGATGAAGAAAACTTGTGGGAAAACTTTTCACTTCAAAGAGAAACCATAAGAACCTGGAGTATTCAAGTGGTATGAGAAGTAGCTATAGTGTTCTTCTTCTCCCTTAAGCTATAAACAAGCTTAATCTAGCAAATTAAAGCATACAATCAACAACATGCCTTCCTTGAGCAATGAAGAACACACAACAAGAAGAAAACAAACTTGCCCTAGCTAACTTCTCACCTTCTTGTAAGCCCTAGCTTAGGTTTACAAGAATGAAGAAGAAGAGCACAAATGTAACTTCACTTCTTCTTCTTCGAGCTCTCAAGCTCAGATCCGAAGCTCTAGAACGTCTGCAAGACTTCCCCTTTGATGGATCTTGAAGATCTAGCTTGCAATCCTCTTCTCCTTTACTTTCCTCTCTCAAACCTCTCCAAGAAATACACTATTTATTGAAGAGAGAGGATGAAGGCTTAATTAAGTCTTTCGGGATGCTACAACACCCATACGGACAATCTGCTACAGATTACTACTATAGTACCACTTCATGCAGATGCTCTTGGGAAATCTCATATGACCATCATGTGGGTCGTATGCAGCTTGCATGACTTTTCCCAAAATTTAGGTCTCTCGTAGCTGCTACAGTACCACTGCTATGGTACCATGCTTCAGTAACTGTTACAATACTATCTTCATTCAGCTGCTCTCGGGAAACCTTATGCGGGTCGCATGACTGCTACAATAATTTTTACACAACGCAATTTTGAGTTATACACATGTTCTAGAGCTTCAAGTAAAGGCTGGATACCTTACACTAATGTGAATATCTTCAACTAGATATAGGACTTTGATTCCCAAATGGCATGTTGGGAATACTTAGGGCGTTTGAATGAAAATGTAGGGTTCTGGATTTGAAATTGAATTAATCTTTGTAGATTTTTTCTAGTTTCAAGTACCTCCTGCCTAGATTATCTAAATTTATAGTTTCAAATAAATCTTGCCAAGATTGCTTAGATATAATAATATTATAAATCGAGGTGCTTTTGAAAAGAAAGACATTACAAATGCCTGAAGATGGGAGTTGCAAGGAATATGAATTCCTAGGTTATATAACATCCAAAAGCTAACTGTTATGAAAATTTTTTACACTGATATGAGGGCATATTAGAGAATTTATCAATTAAGAATATATTGATAATAAAAAAAAATTTGAAATATCTTTTAAGATGTACACCATCAAATTCATTAATTATAAAATAAACTGTAAAATTGTAAAGTTTTTGTCAGTGACAGTATATCAATATAGAGATTTCTTGCTGATCTAGATAAAATTAAAATGTCAGCAAAAAAAATGGCAGGAACTATTAATTTATACACAGTATCTGGTCGAATGAAAATCTGTCATACAATATTAAAAAAGATATATAATAATATGCATCAGCTAAAAAATGGGGCATATTGCATCACACAAATAGAAATACTAAAACATTAAATAATGTGACAGTATTTTAATGAGTAATTATATATATAATATCTTGGAAGAAGAAATAATGGAATCATTTAATGAGTCCATCTAAGAAGATGCTGATGTCTGTATATTTAATTGTTTGCTGACAGATCTGAAAGGCTTAATCATTGTAATATATATCAATAAATCAGATAATTAAAGATGGAACGATATATATATATATATATATATGATAGAATAGCAATCAAATCTAAATTAATTGATGTTTTGATTCTTCTAAAGCTTAGGTTTTATATATGCAGATAAGTGTGCACTCAATTTGACATCAGCACGATCAATAGGAATCACATGTTGGCATTATGTTATACAAATATCATTATCATTATTAAATCAATGGATATTGTGAAATTATTGTTTTATTTAGCTTTAATAGCAGAGATTATCATTTATAATTCAATATAGAAATAGAAGATTGAAAATTTTGTTTTTCTTTACAATATTTCAAGCCGGTTTATCAAATATTAACCGCTTATTGCGAAAACCAATAGAACTAGCCTTCATAACTAAACATAATTTTCATATAATTTTAGATTTTATTTATTTATTTTATTATTTAAAAATCAATCATAACTTTTATAGTAAGATTCTTAGAATCATAATTTTAGAAAATTGGCATATGAAATTCATAGTTTTTATGCTATAAATTAGGATGATTTTATAGCTCTTCTTTTGCAGTTATTTTACTCAATTAAAGTGAAACAATTGCTTTTAACGTGTTGTTGAATAATTTAAAGGGCAAATTCTTAAAAAAACATTAAATAAACGTAAAAACAAAATTAAATGAAATGTTATTCATGAATTTTAAATTTTATATGGAGTAATTGTTTGTAATTAGGGTGGTGATCTCTTTTGTGTTATTCTTTCAATGCATCTTCATGATTGAATGAACATATACGAGTTTGTGCAATTGATATATTTTTTTGAATAAGTTTATGATATTGAATGGATTGATTTATATCTAACTCTTATATTTCCTATAACTTAACAGTTTGAATTGATCTTATTTTTCATCCTCTTGTTGCAATTTGTTCCATTATCTTATGAGGATATCTTCAACTAGATATAGGAGTTTGATTCCCAAATGATATGATGGGAATAGTTAGGTTCTTTGAATGAGGATGTAGGGTTCTGAATTTGAAACTGAATTAATCTTTGAAGATTTTTCATAGTTTCGAAATTGAGGTGGCTTTGAAAAGAAAGACATTAGAAATGATCGAAGATGGGAGTTGCCTGGAATATGAATTCCTAGGCTTTGTAACTGTTAGATGTGTATGCATACTTGTATGTATACTAGATGTATATATATGTATGTATACATACATGAGGTATACTAGTATTGTTAGTTGCCGATATGTAGACCTGAAGGGTGGTTGTTCATTCAATTAGAATTGATCTATTCTTTTATCTATCATGGTATTAGACTAGCCTGGTTGCCTTATCTGGCCATCTCTCCGACCATCAATCTTCTCCAGCCATCTCCTTCTAGGGCCACCTATCCTTTGACTATCTTATTCTCTGCCCATCCATCCTTTGGTCATCTCTTTCTTCGGCTTCTCCGGCCATCTTCTTGGCCCAACAATTCTCCAATATCCTTCTCCATCCTTTGATCATCTCCTTCTCAGGCTACTCCGGCCATCTTCTTGGGCCAACAATTCTCTAATCCCCGACCACCTCCCTCACCGCCATCTCCCTTACCGCCCTAATAGTTCTTCATCACTGTCACTTTCTTTTCATTCATTTATTCGTTCATATAAGATTTGGCCCTCTCCTCGAGCAATCGACATCACCCACTGCTCTAGCCTGAGCTTACCTCGACCACTAGCCCACGCCGGCCCCCATCACCAGCCCACAGTCGGTTCTCCACTGCACAGCCGACCCTCCACCGCATAGCCCGACAGGCTTCCATTCTTTTTTCTATCAAAAGCAACTTTTCCTCGAGTCATGGTTTGATGCATTTTTCCATACAAACCAAGCCAAATTGATTAGGCCACTACATGATTTAAAATTTTTTTTTTCTTAGCTAGTAAAAGACAAATATATGGTGTGTGGAGCCCCTCCATAAGTGAAAATTTTTTCCAAATAAGAACTGCCAAATATGCTGGACCCCACCATGATTTGAAATTTTTTTTTTCCTCTCAGCTAGTAAGTGCTAAATATGCTGGGCCCTCCATGATTAAAAAAAAAATTCTCTCAGCTAGCAGGTGACAAATATATGGTGGGCCACAACATATAAAAAAAATGGATGCTTATGGGTTCAGTGGAATACTACCAGCATTTCGTCATCGACACCTCTAACATTCTACTGTGATTCTTAATGGTACTAACTACATTCACTGGAAGCTCACCGCCAAGCGGATTGATGATGCCATTTGTGTTCTTCATCATGTTGATGGCACATCCACTGCTCCTATTCCTCCTCCTCAGTCTGACACTACTGCCGCATTCTCGGAGATGTCTGTCCTTCTAATGACTCAACGCCCAAGATGCTTATCTACTAGACTATAACTCTTGAGATCCGAACCTAGATTGTGGATCAACCCACAGCTCATGCGATGTGGAAATATCTTGAGCACCGCTACTGTGGGTCCAGTCAGGAACAACTATAAATCTTGTACCAGGTACTCGGTAGTCTTCAGTATGGGAAGGACACCGTAGACCAGTTCTATAGCCGATACTGTGCATTATGGCGTTAGATTGATGCTCTCACATCTCCATACTACACTGCACATGTTACTCAGATTCTTACCTGCTTTAAGTCATGCTTCTATCACCGTCATCATGATGAAACACATCGTATGTACGAGTTCATCATGTGTCTCTCACCTGAGTTTAAGTTGACTTGAGCCTAGCTGCCTCATGCTCCATCCGCAAACTCTTTAGATGAGGCCTTTGCCTATGTTCATGCTGAGGAGACCCGCCTTCGGGCTTCCTTCACAGGGGGTAGTGCACTTGTTGTCCCTCGTCCTCCTTCTCTATCTCTGGTGTCCTCCTCTGCACATCCTCCCATCATTCACCTGCCTTTTCTCGGCCTCCTCCTCTACTGAAACGGCTTGTGACTTGTCACTACTGTAGCATATGGTGACATCTTAAGCTTGATTGTAGGAACAAGCAGCGTGGACTTCCACATATAGCTTCCACTTGGTGCTTCACTTGCTCCACTTTCTTCTCCTGCCTTCCTCCCCTCAAGCTCATTCTGCTCATACCTCCCCTGGGCAACCATCTCCTGCATCATAATCCATTCCGGATCAGCAGCTATTGGTGATGTTCAAGCAGTTTCAGTAGTCCCATCTGTCAGATTCCATCTCCACCACTAGATACGCGCATTCGGCTCAGGTTCCTTCCTCCGATCTAGGTAGTTCCTACCCTCTTTGGTTTCTTCAATCAAGTGCTTCTGTTCATATGACCCCTAATGCCACTCATATTCACAAGTCCCATCCACCTTCACTTATCACCCGTGTTCGTACTGCTGATGGCACAATCCTTCCTGTTCTTCTCTACTAGATATCTTTCAACTAGAACTTTCTTAGCCCTCCATCTTCCATGCTCCACGTTTATCCATGAGTCTGATGTCTATTAGTCAACTTATTAATCATGATTGTCAGGTTATCTTTGATAGTACCTCGTGTCATGTGCAGCATCAAAGTGGGATGGTAATTGGAGCTGGTTGCCATCATATTGGAGTTTTTGTGTTGGATTCCCTTCACCTTCCGTCTTCTGGTAGACTTGTTCATCAATGTCATGCCACAGTTTTGTCTCATCATATTTGGCATCATCGTCTTGGTCATCTGTATCCTACTCCCATGTCCTCTCTTGTTCATCTTGGCATATTAGGAGCTATCTCTCCTTCTTCTGATGTAGTTTGTTTTGGTTGTAAGTTTGATAAGCATCTACAACACCCTTATCATTTGATTCTGTTTCAAACTACTGCCCATTTTGAGCTTATTCATTCTGATGTTTGGGATCCCTCTCCCTTTGTCTCTAAAGGCGGTAATCATTATTATGTTCGTTATATTGATGACTACACTCGTTTCACCTGGATTTATTTTATACATTATCATAGTCAGTTATTGTCCATCTATCTCCCTTTTACTGCCATGGTTCACACTCAGTCACTACCTCTATCAAGATCTTTCGGTCTGACTCTGGCAGTGAGTACACTTCTCGGGCTTTACATGTCTTTTTATCCTCTGAGGGTACCTTGCCTCAACTATCCAGTCCTGGGGCTCACCCTCAGAACAGGGTTGCTGAACATAAGCATCATCATATCTTAGGGATGACTGGTGCCCTTCTTCTTAGTGCCTTTCTTCCTCCACACTTTTGGGCTGATGTTGTTATCATTGCGTTTATCTTATTAACTTGCAACCCTCATCTTAGCTTCATTGTCGTAGCCCAGGAGAGTGTCTCCATGGGACACCTCCCCGCAATGATTATCTCCATGTTTTTGGATGTCACTATTTTGTTTTGCTCTCATCTCATAATGGACAAAACTTACAGCCTAGTCAGTCTCTTGTGTTTTTCTTGGATATACCATTGAGTATAAAGGTTACCATTGTTATGATCCTGTTACATGTCGTATACTCATCTCCAATGATGCCACTTTTGATGAGTTCACCCCCTTTTATGCTTCACCTTCTTCCACTGTATCTCCCTCTCCCTCGGTTCCTCTATCCTTCCTTATCCCTACCCCATCTCCTGATGATACTTCCCCTGTGTCTTCATCTTCTCCAGTCCTCAACCGTCCTATAGAGCTACTTACTCATTCCTCTCTTGACCCCTCCCCATCCTCGTTTGTTGAATCTTCTGGAATGTCATTTCTTTCTTTTCTGCTTCCTCCTGCTAACCCACCTATTCACTTATTTTACTATCGTCGGGATCCTACATCATCTCTCACTTGGCAGGTCTTCTTTGATGCCTCTCCTACTACTAATCCGGCTCTTGAGATACCCTCTCACACTTACTCTTTGCGTGATTGTTCCACTTTACACCCTCTTGTAATTTATGCCTCTGCTAGCACTAGTGTTACAAATGTTTGTGAGCCACGTACTTACATGGAAGTGGTTTGGCTGCCTGAGTGGTGGACTACTATGGCTGAGGAGCTTAATGCCTTGTCTCGGACTCACACATGGGATCTTGTTCCTTTTCTTGCCCATGCTACTCCTATTACATGTGCCTGGATTTATCATGGGTTTCAGCAGGAGTATGGCTGTGACTATGAGGAGACTTTTACCCCAGTAGCCCACATGCACACTGTGTGCACCTTAGTTATTGTCGTAGCTGTTAGTAAGTGGGTCCTTCATCAACTTGATGTAAAGAATGTGTTTCTTCAGAAGGACTTGAAGCAGGAGGTTTACATAATTCCTCCCCCTGACCTTTAGGTACCTCAGGGATCGGTTTGTCGTCTTCACCATGCTCTCCATGGTCTCAAACAAGCTCCCCGTGCCTAGTTTAAGTGATTAAGCACAATTGTTGAGGCTGCCTATTTTACTCCAAGCATACATGATCCAACAGTTTTTGTATATTCTTCTACTCGAGACTGGACCATTCTTATTCTGTATGTGGATGATATGATCCTTAATGGCGATAATTTTGCTCACATTACCTTTGTGAAGTAGAAACTATGTGAGACCTTCTTGATTACTAGTCTAGGTCCGCTTCGTTACTTTCTGGGTACAGAGATTTCCTCTCATCCTGATGGTTATCGTCTCTCTCAGCAGCGTTATACTCTAGATCTCCTTTCTCGCTCAAGTGTGATAGACACTTGTACTGCTGCTACACCGATAGAGCTTCATTTACAACTCGCGCCTCTAATGGGGTTCCCTTTATCGGATCCTTCTCGATATCGACATCCGGTTGGCGATTTGGTTTACTTGCGCTGTCACATCGCCCCGACATTTTTCATGCTGCTCACATTCTTAGTTATTTTGTTACATCCCCCACTTTTGTTCATTATGCTCATTTTCTCGAGGTGTTGCGCTATCTTTTTGGCACCGCATCACGTGATCTGTTTTACCTACGCTAGTCCATTTTTCAGCTGCAGGCCTATTCTGATGCCACTTGGGCTAGTTCCCATGATGATCGGGTTTCTATCACTGGTTACTATATCTTTCTTGGATCTTTGCTTGTTGTTTGGAAGACCAAGAAATAGCATACCATTTCCAAGTCTAGTGCTGAGGCTAAGGTTCGTGCTTTGGCTTCTACTATCTAGGAGGTTCTTTGGCTTCGTTAGATTTTGCAGGATTTGAAGGCAAGGTTATGATTTGGCATGAATCTCTAGAAGGATCTTAACTAAGCTCAAAACCTCATATCCAAACATATTAAGTTATTTGCAATGATGCAACGATAGAGAATACAAGTGGAAGACCAAACAAGCAAAGCTTGAACTTTAGATTCCCTTACCAGGCACCTCTCGTATTTGGATAACTCCCATAACTAGGAAATCAATGAAGTCCATTCAACAACCTCCTTCAAAAATAGTAATTCCCATGTCTGAGAAACTCCACTAAACAAGAAAATCCTATTGCGGGCCTTTGATTCTTGTAGTGTAGTGTAATTGATGAAGGAACAATTCTAACCCTAAACAATCATATTAGTGTAAAATTTATCAGAATAGTTAGCTTGTGGATATTACTCATAGAAGATAGATGAAAGAATAGATAAAATCTCATTGAATGAACAACCACCCTTTAGGTCTACATATAGGCAACCAACAATATAAGTATACCTCATATATGTATGCATACATATATATACATCTAGTGTACATACAAATATTCATACACATCTAACACCCCCCACCCACCCCCCTCAAACTCAAGGCGGATCATGCATCTTAAGTTTGGATAACATGAATAAATGTTGATCACACATCTGTGCTTTAGTGAAGAAATCAGCCACTTGGACCTCTGTAGGAAGATAGTGAAGTGATACAATCTGAGCACGAACATGGTATAGGGTAAAGTGTGCATCAACACAAATGTGTTTAGACATCTCATGCTTGACTGGATCTGTAGCAATTTGAAGGTCCTCAATACTATCGCAGTGAATAGGTATAGGAGAAGTGATCGGAACACAAAAGATTGAATACTTTAAAGCACAAAAGTGAATCAAACCCTAGTGGTTTATACATATAAAAATCTTCCTCAAAAGCCTTTGATATAATTTTGTCTTTTTTTAATGTGAATTTTAATAAACATTTTCTCACTTTCATCCATTAATCTCTCTATATCTTAAATAGTACCCAAAAGATGTTTTGAGTGATTATAAAGTATTCTTAAGCCTATTAAAAAACTATGCTTGTTTCTTTATTACTTAAAATGACTTGTGTACAATCTTCCATAATCAAATTATCATATTAGAAACTAATTTTAATTCAAATACATATGTAACCGGGAACGCATCACCGGTCCAACATCCTCCTTATCCCTAAGAAAAATGGTGCTTTTTGAATCGAAAGCGACTTTCAGTCCCTATCGAGCCCTTATCAATGAGCGCTCTCAAAAATCATCTACAAAATTCTAGCCTCAAGATTGAGTCTTATGATCAATGACCTGGTTGACAATATTCAATCGGCTTTCATTAAAGGACGTAGTATTTTGGACAATATTGTAGCCCTAGAGGAACTTATCTTAAGTGTTCAACAACGTCATCTAAATGGTCACATCTTCAAAGTTGACTTTGTTAAAGACTTTGATATGGTGGACTGGGAGTTCTTTTTCGACATCTTAGTTGTTAGAGATTTGGGTTCTAAATGGATTTCTTGAATTCTTGAATTCGTGAACATTCCCTGATCAATAGGATGCTATAAGGGAATGTTCACTACCAGCACAGTCTTTGTTAAGGCGATCCTCTGTCACCATTACTTTTTGTGTTGGTCGATGATGTGCTTAGCTTGATGTGCTCAAATGCTCTTTGACACACCCCTTACATGTGTACTCGCAAGTGCATGAGTTATCGAAGTAATAAAGTACTCAACGGGTGGGTAGTCAAATCCACAGGGAATAGATTTCTAGAAACAAATAGTATTGCTATTTAACTAAAGTGAAATCGATTGATGATTGTGATTTCAAATGATTAATGACAATAAAAAATGAAAGTGAAAGAAAAAGAGAACAAGCAAGAGTAATCGGAGAAAGTAACCCATGGTAAAATGGGGTACCCGGACAATGCTCACCCTAGGACTATTGTTTCGAGTGTAAGACTAATATTATGTCTCCCAATTGAAATTTAATGAGTCGTGAAAATCCAAAGACACACGGTCCCAAACTTAAGGGCAACCATGACTAGTCGCTTTATACTATGCCCCCATGGGAAGGGATACTCTTAACACCTCACACTATGTGGGATTGCTTGAGGCTCTAGGGATTCCAAGTGATGAACCCTATTCCTAATTTAGATCAAACCCCTTTGGTCCGAGCGAAGGATCCCTAATCATAATTAAGCTCCAATAGTAAAGATTTCTCAACACTTCACTCTGTCATTAGCACAATTAAGCCCAAGTGGAAAAGATCTAATAACACTTAACTCTATCTTGATTACAAAGAACTCTTGGAATATGGAGGTAGGATAAATCACGTCGGAAGGGAAAGGGGACATTCAGCTACCTCTCAACTCACCCTCTCAACCCTCTTCAATCTTGTTAAGTCTAACCTAATGAAGTGTCACTCATTCAAGAGGTTACCTAAAGGAATTCTCAACCCTAGTGTTACTCTAAGGGAAAATCGCAACAACAAGCACACAAGATTGAAACTCAATTAAAACATCAATTAAAGAAACATAATAGAAGTCAATGAAACAAAATCATCCTAGGGTTTACAAGTCCAAGTACCCACTAAGGGTTTAGCTCGTCATGGAGCGATACAAAATAAAAGATGAAATCAAAAGTAAATGCAAAAACTCCATAAATATAACCCCCTTGCTTTCCATGGTGATGGTCTTATGGGGCAGCTTTTTTCTCTCAAAGACTCCTCCGTCGAGTCTAGGGGCACACCTTACTCGAATCAAAAGCTATCGAAAAGCTTCCCCAATAACTCTCCTTCGAAGGTAATTGATGTCGAATGCCGTAGAAACTCTCCAAAATCTTAGAAAAACTCTTCAAGCCCTAGCCGCGCTCTATCCAAAAGATAGACAAAAGATCCCCAAAACAAAACTTCAAGCGGGTATTTAAAGGCTCGAAATCGGGATTTCATACGCTTGTGTGGAAATTCCATACACGGGAGGTGAATTTCCAAGCTCCTCATTTTCTAGCATGTCGTGAATAAATGAACTACTATGAGTACTTTTCTTTAGTGAATTGCTACCGTAAAACAAACTACATGCATTCTCGAAAATCTTCTTCTTCCATTGTAGCCGCATGGTTGGGCACACATCCATGCGGTAAATCATGTTGCATCTTCACTTTCAAACACATTGATGAAGCTTTTGACAATATTACACAAGTTGAGCATATGTGTGTGACTGCCTTTGTGCCCCTCCAATTTATAAATTCACTTGCACATTTTTGGAGGATGGCACGCACCCACATGCCAGTGATCGCAACTTGTGCCTTGATCCTTGTTAAGTACAAGAGATTCCTCATAAATCACGTTCATGATCTATTTTTGCTTCTTTTCTCCCAAACTTGTCTTCATAACCCTAAATGCACAAAATAACACAAATACACACGAATGAACCATCAAATCTGATAAAGGTGACGCTCAATGTAAGAAAAGAATACTTAATAATACTTATACACAAGCACTTATCACTATTTCTTCTAGAATTTTGGCCGGGGTTCGCCTTAATTCGATAGGCAATGTTTTGTCATCTTCAGTATGCTGATGACCTTATATTAATTACTGCGCACGCGCGCGCCGGGTCAGGGGGGATTAGAAGACCTAAGAGCCCTCAAATTTATCTTATTTATTTTTAAAGGTTTGTTATGGTAGGCGGTTAACATTAAAAAAAGCTCTCTTTGTTCCATCTACTATTTGACATTTTTCTCCACAATTGAAGCTTCCACTGTTAACTGTTCGCCAAGTCAACTTTCAGTTACCTATCTTGGTGTTCTTTTCTCTCATAGCCAACCTAGAAAACAAGATGGGACCAAGCTAACACTGGCTATTAGCAATCACGTCTCCGATTGGGAAACTCGTTTTCTTTTGTTGGGAAGTCATGTTTGTCTAGATCAACTCTGTTCTATCTACGTTACCCACTTACTTAATATTGGTTTTTGAACTTCTAAAGTTGGTGTGAAGGGAGATTCATACGGTCCTATGTGATTTTCTCTAGAGTGGATGTGATATTTCCTAACCCAAATATCGGCTATTGGTTTGGTCCTAGATTTGCGAATCCAAAGATCAAGATAGTTGGTGTATTCTTAATCTCTCTAATTTCAACCTGGCTCTTTTGGGAAAATGGTGGTGGAAGTTTGCTAGTAGTTCCAACTCTTCCTGGTGTGATATCATCACTTTCAAATATTGGTCTAATGGTGGTTTGAGTATGTTATTGCATACTACATTCAAGAAAAAATCCTTCATCCTTCTTCAGGAAAGGATTACTCAAGTGCGGGGTTGCTTTCATTGATAATATCAACTTGACTATTAAGAATAGGGAAGATACTTTGTTGTGGTCTAGACAATCTTGCGTTCCAATCTGGACCAGCACCTTTTTGATCTTTTACCTTTACACTCCTTATTGTCGTTGGAGCTGTCCCTAAGTACGGATGTCAAGACTTGGAGATGGGATCTGAAGGGATTCTCGGTTAAATTATTTTTTGCTTTTTATCATTGATGGAGAGACTAGATATGACATAGGTAGATCTCTCTAGAAAGGTCACTGTCCTCTCAAAGTGAAAGCATTTTTTTGGTTGGCCGTGTATAACAAAATTCTCATTGAGGATATTTTAGCTAAAAGAAGATGTAATAGAATTGCCACCAGTACCTGTGTTCTTTGTAATGTGGCTGAGGAAAGGACATCTCACCTTTTGATGCATTGTCCTTTTCCGGAAAGGATCTGGGCACATTTTGCAGCTCTTTTCTATTCTTTGATCCCCACCTCTTTGAGAGAGGCCTGGATCTCTTGGAGGGTGCTTAGAAACTTTTCTCCGATTTGTCTGGCCATTATTCTCATTAGAGCCATATGTTAGGCCATTTGGGCTGTATGCAATAGGCGGATTTTTACTTATTTTTCTCTAGATATATGATATTATTATCAAAATTAATTACATGATCATTTCTTGGTGCCTTGCAGCTGATTGCTTCCCCGCAAGTGTATGAGATAGCCAAGTAATACCCTATGTGTGACACTGGGGTCGTATTCCACGGGGCCAAGGAAGTATTTTTACTCACGTTTCATCTATTATCTAGCCTACAATTCTTAGTAAAAAAAACAAATAAAATAAAATAAACTAACTAATCTATTGCTAGGTAACTAGCACACGGATGTAAACAAACAAGGGAGATTTAAACATGACAAGGGAGTGTTTCGATAAGAAATCCAAATAGGGTTGTCATTAAGGTCCAAACTAGGATGGTTTAAAGTATATTGGCGGCATTTAAGACCTAGAGATCTCTTAGATAGGTTAACAACAATTTCTCGGCAGCTAACCCCTAATCACATATGAGTGTTAACCGGAATCTTTTTCGGATCAACTCAACTACGATTGCAAAGAGTTCAGGGGAATCTCGAATAGGAGTAAACCTAGTATCCTTTGGCTTAAACCTAGCATTGGAGGGCTACCAACACCAGAACTCTCTATGTGTCAGCACAAGTATCCCTTTTTAATCTCTCCTAGATCTAGTACACGTGAGTAGGTCACATCTACGTATACAACTCATAAAAGAATTACGGATTTCCCCACAAATGTAATTCTAGACATGAAAGCATGAAAGATTGAATCTCAAACAACGATCAAATTAAATGACTAATAACATCCCAAGTTCTTACACAAGAATAAACCCTAGGGTTCATCCACATCCAAACACCAAAATAAGTTCATTCCTCATGATAAGGGACGCTTATACAACATACAAGGAAGACAAAAACATAAAAGAAGTAATGAAAATCCCCTCTAGGTCGTGATCTCTTTGAATTGATGAAGCTTCGAATGGTGATGCAATGGTGGCTTAGAACTTCACTCCAACTCCTTCGCCTTTGCTCTTCTCCTTCTTGGTGATGATGTGTGCTTGTTTCCCACAAGGATCATCGCTGGAAGATGGCCGGAAGGCATCAAGGAAGTGTGGTGGCGGCGGCCCAAAAGGCCAAGAAGAAGTCCCCTTCTTTTGCCCTAAAAGGATCTTTTTATAATCTCACAAATTGATGTATATCGGGGTCAATACCGGGGTCGATACTGGGGTCAATACATGGCTGCATTGAGGCCGTATGACTTCGGCCAACTTTCTGTCCCGAAATTCTCCAGGTGCTATAGTGACTGCTATAGTGACTTTGCTACAATGCATCTGCTACAATACTCCCAGCTATAGTAATCTACTATAGTGAATATGTTACAGTACTACGAGACCTGGTTTTCCTCCTTTTTTGCCCTAATCGTGTTCTCGTGTTCTCTGTGGCTTGTTCATGCCCTACAAAGCAAATAATACATGATTAAGTATAAAACGGGCATCCGTTCCTACAAAAATATATGCTAAGTGTATAAAATACATATACTAAAATACATGCATTTAGACACTTATCAGTAGCCCCTGACTCGGTCAGATCCCAACACGATGATTCCCTCCAAAGTATTAAGCGAAGTCTGGTCTTTCTGGGTACTACAGTTTCAAAGCATCCCAATTGCCACTCCGACTGCAAAAGCGAGCTGCACTAATCCCCATTTGATGACAGACTAGTTAGTCCTTTTTAGTCTGTGGGTTCACCATTCTTGTGAATGGTGCACTTCCTCCCTCAATGGGCCTCTGTGGTGGTTCTTTCTAGCTGTTATTTTTTCCCAAGCTTCACCTCCGGTGATCCCGCTTCTGTGTTTTGTCTATGTTTTTCTTCAATGAAGCAGTGGTTTATCCAATTTTCTTACATATGTAAAAGAGTTACTCAACTATAAATTTAAGTGATCAGTTTTAATAGAGTAATTAAATTGGCAACAAATGCACTTTGTCTCCAACAATGGATCAAGAAGTGGTCATGGGTCAAACCCTCTACTTAATATAAAACCATCTCACCAACCCACCTAGAAACTAGAGCTGTATGTAATATACAAATACAAAGCATCGGCTGAGACCATTCAATATAACAATATAAACACCATGAAATGGAAAGCCATGGGATACCTCTTTATTAAAAATAAAGAAATAAATAATATTTGAAGTTTTAACTTTTGCAAGAAATATGTAAGCATTTCTTCAATATATTAAATAAATCCTACAAATGGATTTGCAAGTGGTTAAAGAAAAACATTTTTAAGAGCTTCCTTACTGTTATAACATTGACAATGCCTTTAAATATTATTTTTTTGCTATGTTCTGGCCTTCTTGCATGTTAGTGTGGATATTAACTGGTTTTGTTTATGTATTTATTTCCGTCACAAGAGGAGAAATTTAAATGAATGAACGCAGTTGCCCAACCAGTTGACAATGGTTATTTTATTACTTGCATTATTAAAACAAACATCAACATAAACACAACAAGAGAGTGAGATGCGTTCTAAAATATTTATAAAATTTGTAATTATTTATTCCCTACTAATTTTTGTAACTTTGTTCGATAACACTTTAAATGAATATGCTTTGGTCCACAATCATTTCAACTTTATTGGGTATGGTTATGTTTGTAAATATTGTACTTATTTTTGAGCTTAGACAAAAGCAATAACAGTATAATATTATAATACCAAACACCCTCTTTTTTTTATTTACTATCTAATTCACACCGATTAAAAAAATTGGTGAAAATTAGTTGGTTACCTATTTTTTAAAAAAAATTACATTAGTTTTCAAAACTACTTTTATTTAAAACTCCACTAAGTGGATATATAATTTAATTCTTATTTGGTTATGATTTATTGTAAATTATGCAGATGCATTAAATTAAAGGGTAAATTTGGAAACAATTATTTAATATTGTATAAAATTTTTAAATAGATAAATAAAAAAACAAAGAATAACTTCAAAATGTGACAAGTAAAAAAAACGGAGAAAATATAATCATTATTTATTACACTATTATAAAATCTATCATACGAGTTGTTTTATTTTATGTCCCTGGAGACATGGAGTTTATCTTTTTATTACTATAATTTTAAGGTTGAAGGATATCAGTTGCCCGTTCTACATCAATATTTTTATTTGTTTATTTTAAGTTTTCAATTCCAACATAAATTAAAGACAACAATGGGAATAAATTATTCATAAATTGTTCGATTAATTGATTGGTTTGTTCATGAAAAATAATATTTATTATTTCAGTTATTTAAAACAAAGTAAATTAGTACTATATATTAAATATTTTTGCTAAAAGTTTGTTATATATTACTTATGTTGTTTGGAATAGGTGGAAAATATTTTATATCATTTTCTAATACTCTCTCCATTCTGAAATACAAGTCATTTTAAGAGGAAAAATTTATACCAAAATAGTTGTCATTTTACAATATCAAGGTAATATTTATTTATTTATTTTCAATTTTTTGCATATTCAATTTTCTAAATTATATAAATGAAGAGAGTAATATTGATAGTTCCAAGAAAAATATATGGTCCAAGAGGGATAGTTTAGTATTATGTTAAATTTTAAAAAATTTAATAATATCCTTAATTCTTGTGCAACATCCTGGATGTTGTACAAGAATTAAGGATAATATTAAAATATTCTAAACTTTAACATAAAAAATAATTAAATGACTAAACTATCCTTCTCTTGAAATTATATATTTCTCTTGAGACTATAAATATGACTCTCTTCATTTATATAACTTAGGAAATTGAAGATGGGTAAAATTGAAAAAAATATTAAATATTGGCTTGATATTGTAAAATAACAATTATTTTAAAATATATTTTTTTAAATGATATGTATTTTGAAATGGATGGAGTATATTTTAAAATAGAAGGAGTAATATTTATGAGAGGGAGCATACATTATGTTGGTTTGAAATTATCACAACACATGCTTTTTCTTTTTTCCCATCAGTCTCTCTCCCCTTCCAAAAAAAATAAAACTAAAATAAAATTAAAAATAAATTAATTAATTAATAAGTGGAATATTAAAAGAATCTTTTGGAAGCTGATATGGCAGAATTTTTATTTGAATTAACAAAGTTTAACGTTTTTTTTAAATATTGTTTCATTTAACTTTTTTAAATTCGATCAAGTTACTTAATTATAAAAGTATTTTTACATTAACATATCTAAGAAGAAACATAACTTATTAGAGAAAAAAATACTTGAAAAAGGTTGTTTTACCAAATTAAAAAGAAAATTATCACAACCCAATCCAAATTGAGTAATGCTATATAAAGCAAAATTCTTGTCTAAAATGTTTGCATGACCAACGTGTATCCTATTCTCTCTCTCCTAATTAGCCACCTTAAAAAAACAACAAAGAAAATATCACCAGTTCCTCTTTCTAGAGAGATGACCACCTAACTCATCGCCGACGAACCCCATCACTGACGCTGATGCTGACGCCAACGATGACGCCCTTCATGGTCTCCAAACCTCTCCTCTTCGGTGCTATCCAAGTCCTGCCAATGTCGACGCCCTTCGTTGTTTCCGAACTACTTTTGTTCTGCGCCATCCAAGTCCATCGCTAGTGCTCCACCAAGTTCGTTGCTTGCTGCTTGCCATCACTACCACCACAGACGTCGACGAACCTCTCCACACATACTGTCACTCCATCATCTCATGTAGCTGAATCTCACCATGCCGTTGTAAGCTTCTGGCCTTTGGCTCTCCTAATCGCCCTCACAATCACCTTGGTGAATTCTTATTCCATGAAAGCTTTAGATTTTCTTAGATCAATTGAGATAGCTAGGTCTTGCATTACTAGAATCAAGTGGTGAACTAATAAAGCCTGAGCCTTGTGATTAGGCTCTGGAGATTAGCTTGCGAGCTAGGCTGGGTAATGCTTCAATGCTTGCAGTTGAATCAGAATCATTCTCATGTGATGCTCTCTCATCCTTTGATGAAGAAATGAAGGTTGTTATAGAGGATGAGAAGAATACTGGCAAATGGGAAAGCAGTTGGAAGAATAAAGGAGTTCTTGGCGCCAAGTATCGTGATATTTTTTCTGAATTAGCAACACTAGGGATTTGCATATTGTTAATTCAGTAATATGATTATTAGTTAGTAAAATGATGTAATTAGAAAACAAGGAGTTTGTTAGGCAATCAATTAAAGGGACAGAGAGAATTATTGCACGCGAGTTGTTTGTTGCAATGGCAAAGAGGTAATAAGTTGGAGAGAATTTTGCTTGCTTTTTGCTGAACTTCATTCATGGCAATGATTGATTTCTTTATTTATTCATTTATTTATTTTTCCTGAAATGACGAGTTGCTTGATTTGTAGGTTATATGAGCATCATTTGCTTGTGAATTCAATATGATTAATGAACATTTTTCTGGATGATACATTCCAAACTCGGTCAAACTTCCTTCACAAAAAACTCCATAAGCACAGATAAGAAGAAATCAAGTTAGTGAGTTGTTCTATGATTGATCTAGTAAAATAGTAGTCATGTTTTATCTAAAGTGCTCCTATGAGTGTGTGAAAACTTTCAACCTCATCCTCCACACCATAGATTACCCAGGGGTCTATTCACCCCACACTCTGATAACTGGCATTAGAAATGCTAAAGACACCCTCAACAGTCAGTTAAGAGTCCCTTAGTTCCTAAATAAAACTCTAGCCTTCAAATAACTCTACAACAAGTTCCAGGAGATAAGTAAAGATATTTTAATTTATTTTATGCGTATATATTTTTTTTTCTGAGTCCGACTAACATAAATTACACAAAAAATATTTCTGGAGGATGCACATGCTGATTAGGCACAAGAGCCACCCAACTTACTCAATTACATGTCTGCATAGACGCATTCGTGCTATATGAGCAGAGGAATACTGTCATAGGCTTCTTTTTCTTCTCTTTTTCTTAATACACACTATATCTCATATCTCCTGGTATAAATACCTGCTATAGTACTTCACTTAAGGCTAAAGAAAAACAATAAAGGAACCAAAAGCTCTTGAAAGAAAATTAAGTTTAGAATTTAACAAACTAATGCCAATAACAAAGTGATGATGGGTTGGTAGGAGTGTATAACATAGAAGTTTTTGTGACAATACATGAAGGTGCACTAGAGATAAAATAAGACTTCCATGAAAGCATAAGTATAGATACAACTCACATCTATCATTCTTTCAAGCTAGAAAGTTCTAACTACCATTATAGCTATCACAGGTAAATCAAGCATGCAAACAAGCAAAATACCCCATCTCCACACCTAGAGTTGTACATTTCCCTCAATGTACATAAGTCAGCTATACAAGGTAAAAAATATCAAATAAGCATAAGGAGATGGAGTAAAGAAACTTCCCCATTTTTGGTGAGCATTGAACAAGACGCGTATGAATATGGTGCGAGTTTGATCTAAACAGGGTGATGAAAGTGAAGCTCCTATCATTATAGTCCTATAAAGATCAAGAATCATATCACAACTCAAGACTCCTAAATATAAAGAAGCAAGCTGACAAGAATCAATATAGATAGAGTTTAGCAGGGGTTGAACCCTTGCTAACTACAGAGTATAAAACATCAAACATAACACAAAATATGACAAAGTACTAAAAACAATCAACCAAAAACATCACAAAAACAACTCATGCGTGCTGTGTGTCTAGTGGGACCATTGGTGCTACAAATATGGTGGCGACAAATGTGGTGCAAATAGAGGAAAAAGACCTGTGAATGAAGGCTAAAACCTAAGCCATATCTCGCTCGACTCTGCGTTGGTATACAATAAGCTCCCTCTGTCCCTGCTCAAGAACCCCAAACTGACGTTGGGTCTCTGCCTGCAACTCTTGGAGCCTAATCTCAAGTTGCTCTGGCCTCACATCTGGCTCAAACTCAGACTCTATCCCTATCTCTATCTCATGCTCATGTGCTGGATCAGCCTCGTGCTTTCTCATCCCCTAAAGCTGCACTAGACAATAATTGTTATCCCTCCCCTCAACTATCCTAATAGAAGATAAAGTAGACATCCCAAAAGGAGCGGTGTTACCAACGATGTGCATTCCTCGAGTATGGTCTATTAATCCCGTGGCTCTAATCAATCGTGTGATATATGGTGCGGTAAAGATGGTCCCGAGGCGCACGTACTATCCCTAATGAGAGATAATTTTAGCGGAGAGGTGCCCCACATGGATTAGGTATCGTGTGAAGATATTGTAGAGCATGAGATGATCGGTGCGCGATATAACCCTTGTAGAGTCTGACCGACCCCCAACCACTCTTGTCAGTAGAGCGTGAATGTAGCGATGGGTAGGGTTGGTCATCTGGGTTTCCTTCCTCTTCCTAGAATTGGCGATGGTGGCCCAATATCTTTTCGGTGAAGTGTGAGACGGGAAATCCACGGGTAAGGAACGAAAGTCGGGTGACTGAGTGTTGGCATCGGTGTAGAGTCCCAAGTAAGCACCCAAATCTGTGTGATCGATCTTGTACCACTTCTTAAAAGCTTGAAATGATAGTGAGCTTTCATGTCGGATAAAGTTGCAATGCCTAACCACCTCTATTGTGCTTAAGACTTCCTAAGTGAGCTCGCGGTCGGTAGGTTCTTTGATATCGAACACCTTATTACAACCATCATGTGATATGTGTTTAAATATCTATTTATCCATGAACAATGCCTTTAAGACATCCTAATCTATGTAAGACAGTGCCGAATGATTTTTGGGCCAAAAGTGTGTAACGTGTCTTGTGTTCATCATTCTTGAAGCGTAGTTCGATGGTAGGAGGTACGTCATCCCTCCTTGCTCTCTTGGAGGCCATACATTTCATCAGCATCGCTACAAGACAAGAAGCAAGTGATCAAACCAATATTAAAAGAAACAAAGAAGAATGATCATGGAGAATGAAAAATTTCAATAATTGGTACAGTAATTCCCCAAAAAGAAGAATGAAGACATTTCCGTAGTTCTCAAGCTGAACACGGCCAGAGCACGATCATGCTCTGTCCCACTGATTATCTCTACCTGGAGGAGTGCCAAGCAAAAACTCAAGCAGGAGGGTACTCTTAGGCCGAACACGGTTAGGGTACGAGCGTGTTCCTCCCACTGAATATTTCAGGTTTGAGGCATTTTTGTTAAACAGGGGAAGCACTCTACGCTTGCTCCCTGCATAATCGCGCTCAAGTAAAACAGGGTGCACGCACGATCGTGCTCCATCCCACTAGAAAATTCAGGTGAGTGCTTAGCCGATTCACTCAAAAGCCCAACCGAAGAAGCACGATCGAAGCAGGACCATGCTTAGCCCATGTCGTACCCAAAACTGCCCTTTTTGACTCCAAATTCTAGGGTTTCACTCTCATCTTTGTTCGGGACTCTTCTCTCCATCAGGAGGACTTCGATGAGAGTGAAGATCAGGCTTCACCATACCTTCTAAGGGGATCAAGTACGAGTTGAAGGCACGAGGCAAGTGGGCATATCGGAGCTCAATTAGGAAAACCATCTTGAGAAGGAGGGAGTCATGTCTTCTTCCTTTAGCTCTTTATCTTTCTCTTCCTTGTTGTACTCATCTATGAGGGGCTAACCGTCCATGATACCCTGGGACATGAACTATGATGCTTTGTATGCCTTAACTATTTATTTTTAATGTCTATGGAGTTCTTTTAGATTCATGTGTTTAATCTTGTGTCGCATAACTTGATGTTTTGGATTATGCACAGTTGCCTTGGTAAAACTCGATGTATGGATTACCATAGTTATGATTGCTTATGTGATTACAAAACTTGATGTGTTTGAAATGCATAGTTACCTTGGCAAAACTTTGTGTACTTGAGAACCATAGATGTAACATTGCTTGTGAGCACACACTTGAACTTTAGAATGTACTTAGTAGGCTTTAGAAGCAAGTTGCCATGCTATAGCTCATAGGAATCATTTTGGGGCATTGCTCTTTTGTTGCTGAAAACCTTGTTCCTAAGCCATCCTTTATCTCCACATGTTCTCTCCTTTGTTTATTTGTTTTTATTCTTTAAACTAATCCAATTCTTGTTTCACTAGACATCGGAAGAAGAGTGAGTACTTTAAGTCCAATGTCTGTGGTTCGACAACCCTACCCTTCACGTGGTATGATAAGTGCATGTGCATTAGTAATACAAAGTATTCTTTTCTTATATTGAGCATGACTTTTCTCAGATTTTATCACTCATGCATGTGTATTTGTGTTCTTTTATGCATATAGGGTTGTGGAGACAATTGTAGGAGAAATGAACCAAAAGTAGATCGTGGATGCAATTTATTGATGAAGTCTTGGTGTGAACAAACTGAAGACACAAGTTGTGCTCAAAGATATGTGAGTGTGTGCCAACCTCCATTGTGCTCGAGCGAACATACAAATTGGAGGGGCACAAAGGCAATCACACTCATGTGTTCCAACTTGTGCAATTCTAGCAAGAACTTCGTCAATAAGGTTTACATGAAGAAGCGACGCGATCTACCGTATGAATGTGTGCCCATTCATGTGGCTTCAATGAAAAGTGTAGATTTGGGAGTATTTTGGCAAAGTACTATAGCAGTTACTGTAGCAAAATTGTTGTAGTAGTTACTATTCATAGTTCGAAGAAATTCAATTCCTGAAAATTCACATGGGTGTGTGGAAATTCCACACGCCCGTGTGGATGCCTAATTCCAGCCTCATTTAAGCCACAATTTTAGACGTTTTGTAAGATCTTTTTCCCATATTTTCCCTACCTTTGGAGGCATTCGCGACTAGGGTTTGGAGAGGCTTTGGCTAGGTCTTGGGAGTGGTTCTACGGCCCTTGACAGCGCGTTTCTTTAGAAGATAGTTACTGGGGGAGCTTTCATCAGTATCGATTTGGCTATGCGTGCCCTAGGCTTGATGAGGGAACCCTTGGAAAAGACGAGGCTACTCCACAAGACCATCGATACGGACTACAAGTGGGTTTTACTTATGGATTGCATGCTTTTACATTCGATTTCACTATTGATTGTATCTTGCTCCATGGAGAGCTAAACCCCTAGTGGGTACTTGGACTTGTAAAACCAAGGGTGATTTTGTTTCATTAACCTTTTATTATGTTTTTTTAATTGATGTTTTTAATTGAGTTCCAACCTTAAATGCTTGTCGAATTGATTTCCCCCTGGAGTGACATTAGAGTTGAGAATCTATCTTGGTAATTCTTATGGATGAGTGACACACCACGAGGCTTAGACAATGTTAGGTTGGAGAGGGTCAAGAGGGTGAGTCGAGAAGTAGAGGAACGTCCCCTTTCCCTTCAGATGTGATTTATCCTACCTCCACGTTCAAAGAGTTCTTTGCGGTCATGATAGAAGCAACAAAGTGAAGCGTTTAAGTAATCCTTAATACTGGTGCTTAATTGTGACTATGGGTCTTTTGCCTGGACCAAAGGGTTAGATCTATATTAGGGAATATGGTTTATTACTTACAGTCCCCAAATCTTCATGCAACTATACACAGTGTGAGGCGTCAAAAGTTTTTCTTTCCACCAGGGCATAGTGTAAGGGTTAATCACGGTTAACCTTACGTTTGAGACTCTGTGCCTTAGGATTTTGACGACTCATTAGACATCAGTTAAGAGACATAATGATTGGTTTTACACTTGAAACAATAGTCCTTGGGTAAGCAATGTCTGGGTGCCTCATTTTCTATCAATTGCCTCTCCTACTTTTCTATTGGATCTCTTTCTTCTTTATTTTATTTCTATTTGCATTGATATTGTTCACACCACTCTTGAATCATCTTCACTATAGTTAAATAGCAATATATGTATTTTTCAGCACTATTCCTTATGAATACAACTACCCACTCACTAGGGTACTTTATTACTTCGACAACCCGTGCATTTGCGGTATGCACACATAAAGGGGTGTGTCAATGTTTTTGGTGCCATTGCCAAGGAATAGGCATTTTGGAAGCATTTTGCACTTTTCTATTTTAGCTATTTATCACTTGTTCTATTTCACACTTTCTTATTCTTCCATCGTTCTAATTATTTTTTCTTTAGTTGCAGCTCTAGGTTATGACCCAAGGAAACCCTTCGATATTAGTTGAAGGAGATCCAGACATTGGATGAATAATTCATCGAAGAGGAAAAGAACCTGTGCAAGAACAGTCAAATCAAGTTGAGATAGAAGGTGAAGGGCCCGATAACATGGCAGAACAGAATGAGCAGTAGAGGACATTCTCAGATTATGCTAGACCCATAATTCTTGGCAAGTAGTCCAGTATTGTGCGGCTACTGATTACAGCTCAGAATTTTGAGCTCAAGCCAGGCTTCATCCAAATGTGACAACAGTTAGCTTATTTTAATGGTTTGACCGATGAGGATCCAAACAATCACATTGGGAACTTCTTGGAAGTGTGCAACATGCTCAAGATTAATTGTGTTATGGACGATGCCATCAAGTTCAGGGCGTTCCCATTTTCCTTGAAAGGAATAGCAAAGCAATGGCTACACTCATTACCTAGAGCATCGATCTCTAAATGGGAGGAGATGGTGAAAGCTTTTCTTACCCGATATTTCCCTCCCAGAAAATCTGCAAAGCTTAGGAATGAAATATCTTCTTTTGTGCAAATGGAATTGGAATCTCTTTTTGAGACATGGGATAGGTTGAAGGAGCTCCTGCGAAAATGCCCTCAGCATGGGTTCCCCGAGTGGATGATCATTCAAGACTTTCTATAGTGGGATGAACCCATGCAGCAGGAGCTACATTAGGAAGCAAGACCCCTAGAGAAACCTGACATCTCATCAAAGAAATGGCTTTGAACAGTTATCAGTGGAACACACAGGACATAAAGAAGGTAGCCGGACTTAATGAGATTGATGCAGTCACATCATTAGACAATCGGGGCCCAGGTTTAATCATTGAGCAAGAAGTTAGACACTCTAACTTCTCCTAGAGAGGCGGTAGTGATGAGTTGCACCGGGTGTGGGGAGGACATGCGCCATATGATTGCCCTATTTTGATTGGTTGTACCACTTTCGTGGAACAAGTGGATTTTGTAGGTAATGTAATGAGAGGGCAAGGAAATCCATATAGCAGCACCTACAACCCGGGGTGAAGGAGCCACCCAAACATTTCTTTGAGTAATCAAGGGCAAAAGAAGACTATGACACCATCGGGTTTCCAACAACAACAACAAACACCGAACAAGGGAAATCGAGTTTCAGGGTTGGAGAATTGGATAACCGACTTAGAGAAGGATTTAACCAAGTTTATTTCATCATCAGATACAAGATTTCAATCGGTTAAAGCCACACTTCGCAACCAAACCGTGTTATTGCACAACTTAGAGAATCAAGTGGGCCAAATTGCGAAGTCAATTTATGAAAGACCTCAAGGGAGTTTGCCTAACAACCCTGAGGGAACATGTGAAGGTGATCACTTTGAGAAGTAGTCGTGAAGTTGAGAGTAGGATCCCTAGTGAGAACACGAATGTTGAGTCACCCGTGGTTGCGGAGGTTAAGGAGATAGCGAACAAAGAAAAGGAGGTGGCACCCCCATCTTACAAGCCAAGAAACCCTTACCCTTCAACGTTGAAGAACATTTAAAATGATGAGAAATACAAGAAGTTCTTGGCTCTATTCAAGCAGTTGCACATCAACATTCCATTTGTTAAGGCATTGTCTCAAATGCCTCGTTATGCAAACTTTCTCATGGACCTTTTGACCAATAGGAGGAAGTTGGAGGAGAGTGCATCTGTGATCTTAGATGCCTCTTGTTCGACAATGTTGTAAAAAATATACCGAACAAGAAGAATGACCCTGGAAGCTTTATCATTCCATGCAACATTGGTAATTTGGGTGAAGAGAAGGCATTGGCAAATTCAGGGGCTAGCATAAATGTAATGCAGTATACTTTCTTTAAGAAGGTAGGCTTGGGAGAGCCTAGGCCCACTCGGATGACACTTCAATTGGTGGACCGAACAGTTAGGCTTCCAAGGGGCATCATTGAAGACATACTTATGAAAGTTGACAAGTACATATTTCCTATGGACTTTAGGTGCTGGATGTTGATGAGGATGCCAAGGTTCCATTGATACTTGGGAGTCCATTATTGCGCACTTCCAAGGCACTTATTGATATGGACGGTAGGGAGTTAACATTACGAGTTTCTGATGACAAGTTGACATACCGCCTCGCGGAAGCCATGCGACATTCTCTCGACTTTGATGATACCTTGTATTTCCTTAACACTACTAATGAGTTAATTGATTAATACATGTAGGAAATGATGTGTCGGGACAAATATGAGGGGTTGCTAGATCAAGAGGTGGAGAACGAAGATGTTTTGACACTTGCTCTAGAGGACAAGTTGCAACCTATCCCGGGGTCATGATGAGGATGATCCGAAAGATGAAGCGAGCAAGGAGATGTCACAAGAAGCACCGCAAGGCTAATAGGGATGTGCAAGCAGGGAGTAAGGGTGATGAACACTTGTGTGGTAACAAGCTCGATAACTCTTCCTCTACCTTAAAACAATTATGTGCATCATGCTTTCAAGTTGTAGGTAAGAGGGAAACCTTCATCTATGAGCCCTAGTAAGGTTACGTCAATCTTAGTGACATTAAACAAGCGCTTCTTGGGAGGCAACCCAAGTCTTTACTGTTTTTCTAGATTTTAGTTTATTACTTGCATGAATAAGAACTTGAGTGTTGGTGCCTTGATTTTTTACATGCTATTGCTATGTTTTTCTTGTGGATTACTGGTGTTTTAGTGTGTTTAATTGTGATTGGTCTAGTTTATTGGTAGTTTGAGCTCATTTTCCATGATTATCTGGTGAGTTCCCCACAGTATTTGCAGTCTCTGTATGTGTTTAAGTTGCAATTTTTCTGCAGAGTCTGTAATTTTTTCTAATTCATCCAGAGAAGACACACGGGCATGTGAAATTTCCACACTGATGTGTTTTTCCGTTCAGAACTCATCCCAAGAGGACAAAGGGGCGTATGTATGAATGCCCTTGTGAACGGCCTT
>NC_052473.1:5564003-5587236 GCF_009730915.1 Dioscorea cayenensis subsp. rotundata
ATATTCAGAAAGTGCCTGTATTAGCATTCTCACGTTGTAGAGCCGTCCGAGAGAGAACCACGATAAAGCAGAATCTCTCTTTACATACACAAGCACTATCAAATATATAGATTTGCTGCCCATACCAAGACAGAGTGAAAGCTATGCATTCTGACAGAGAATTGCTCAAAATGAAAGTGCATGAACTCGTTTGGTAGTGTACGCAAAGTCAAAGAATCCAGAAAGGCATAGATCAAAAAGTGCACCTTTGTTGGAGTGACCAACCGACCATCTTGCAGTTGAGATAGGTGAGAGCTCTGATTTTGAAACAATTTGGTCGCTGTTTAATCAACTAAAATGGACACCTGGTCATAAAACAAAATTAATACATCTAAAGGCAGCGCGACGTGCACTTTTGCTACAATTAAATATAAAAACTCTAAGCAGGCATTCGATAATTTAGATTCTAAAAGTACAATACTGACATTCCTTCACCGCCAACTCTCAATCTTTCAGCGCTTCCACTCCAAGCTGAAACTTTCTGATTCAACTATCATTATACAACAACATTTCTACATGAAAAGGTGTACTCCTGCAGCTAATAAAATGGACTAAAGCCAACGATAAACCATCTAATTCAAATAGAGAGTGGTGATCAGTTTACAGGCAGTCACAAAGTTCAACTTCTCAAACATAAACCCAAAACACACAGAGGAGAGAGAGAAACTCGATATTGCGACACAAATGTCTGAAGATGAGATCGCAATCTCGATTTACTATGTATGGAGGACTAAACTTCCAAAACACATGAACAGGATCAAAGAAAACCTCAATTCCAAAACAGAATATGGCAGTAACTTCCCAGCATATGACACAAAACAAGAACTGAATTTTAATCTAATATAGAATAATAAGCAATCAAATAAATCTCTGTAAATGATGCCAGAAAATCCAAAGTCCAAAATCTTATACCTTCCTCTCAAAACAAAACTAAGGCCCAATTAATCCAAATATTTCTGAAAAAATGACCTGAAATCTTTTAATTAATTTGCTTTGCACAACATGTTAGAAAATTGGGGTGACAAACATTTTTCTTATTTTAAAACAAAATAGAGAGGCTTCAACGCTCACACAAGCATACAAAGCACAAACAAGCATAAAATATTCTAAGGCGAGGCCCTCATAGAATTAAGAGATAGTACATCTTGCAATACTAATGTTGCTCTTTCCTTAATAAACAACACAATATAATTTTAATCCACAATAATCATTATTATGTTGTTTACAAATCTCACAACACCAGGTAGACGGTGACATGGACTTACTCATGATATTTTCTAGAATTCGTTTGTCTTACGGTGTTCATCACATATTTAACTGCTTAAATTTGTAGACTCTTAAAAGTTGCTGGCTAGTTCAAGAAATGCTATCAACTGCTAGAATGTCCTTGATAAAGCTCAGCATCATTGCAAAGAGAGAAAAGAATTTCAAACATGTAAACAATTATCAGAGTTATAGAAAAACCATACAACAGTTATGACTGATGAAGCAATCTGCATAATAATCTTAATAAGTTTATAGAAACAAAAGTTAGAAAACTCATAATCACAAAATTTCAAAAATAAAAGCCAAGAAAGAAAAGCTTACGCATGCTGACTGAAACTCTGTGCATGGAATATTGGACAACGGAATAAGGAAAACTTACGATTGCTGAAGATAACTTCAATAATTTGATTAATCTTCACTTAAGTGTTAACAATTAAATGTGTTCTGTCATCTTCTGCTTCGTGTTTTCAAGCCATCAATTGATGAATCTTTTGCCCATAAATGCCCTCAAGACCCTCCAACAAAAAGGTTTGAAACATGGGAGCCTGGCAGCAATCCTTCAGCACCATTTCCTCAAAAACAAGCATGACTGTTGTAGTTTGCCATTCTGACACTGACCCCTGCACTAGCATAGTGTAGGTGCCTGGATCAAGCTAATATCCTTTTCTGAACATATCTACTAACAAGTACATTAACAATTTTTGTCCATTTCCTTTTACAGCATAGTTTCAGTAACGGGTGGTAAGTCTTGACATCAGGCTTGCAAGGGCTTTCTCCCATTTTAGTAATTAGTTTGAATGCATCTTCCTCTTGGGAATAATCACAAAAGGCGGAAACTAAGGTACTGTATGTAATAGCATTTGGAGGAACCCCATCCCTGTGCATCTCCTCAAACAGACGATTTGCATCTGCCAGTCTCCCTGCTTTGCATAGTATGTAAATCAGAGAATTATAAAATGAAGTGTCTGGAGTACAACCATCTCTACTCATCTTGATAGGAACCTGCAAAGCTTCTTGAATCTTATTTGCCTTTTCCTAAAAAGAATGCATTATGATTGTGTATGTAACAACAGTTGGAAGGCATCCCTGGGATCGCATCTCAGCAAGAATAGCATTGGCATTCTCGAAATCCTTCTGGATGCAATAAGCTTCAATCAGATTTTGTATATGAAATCACACAAGGAGTGAAACCAAAAATCTCTCATTTCCTTGATGACCTGTTTTGCTTGCCTAGTTTCCGAGCTTTGCACCACCCATAGTAGCAAAATATTGAAACTACTAGCATTAGGGAGGTATATGACTCCTCATCAACAAGAACACATCCCTTGCACACTTAACATTTCTCTCCTTGCACAAACTATCCAAAAGTACATTAAAAGCTGAACAATCCTTCTTTACCGACAACTCCAAATCATAGAACGTCTTTATAGCATCATGCCATCTTCTAGCCCCCGAAAAACCTTCTAATAACTTTAGCCATTGTTGATAACGAGACCAATCCCCAATGTGATTCATTTCCTCAACTAATTGCAACATCAAATCAAATTTTTACACTTCCCCAAGATGTCAACCATCATATCATATGATTTGGGAAACTGTTTGTTGTTAAATTCAGGCTGATTATCAACCCACTTAAAGAACCCAAAAAGCTGAAATCCAATTATTATTAAACCTCCTCAATATCTTGTCGATCAAACTCTTGGAGACCTTTGACAGAGCAAGCATCAAGAGCTAAAACAAACCGTTTCAGGAGATGAAAACCTCTTCTTCAAAACATTGCTAATTTCATCAACATCATCATCAACAACAATCTCGCATGGCGGATCCTTCCTCACATCAGTCATGAAGCCATTGGCTTTTCGGGTATTCACGGAAGTCACCAAACTCTGTGACTGAGCCAGAATCACAAAATCATCATCAGAATCAGAAAATAAGAGTCATAGGCCTGCTTGCCGGGATCTTAAACCAAGCAGGCAATTCATGTGGCTCAACTAAACAGCATAAGCCTCTAAACTTGAGCAAAATCATCCGACTTTTTAGATCTTTGATTCCATAAAACGAAGCTGCTAAAAGAGCTCCACAAAATGGGGCCATCCTGATCAAATCCAACCATTGCTCAAGAAACTTTGTTCAAAATTCAAATGAAAATAAATAAATAAATAATCCAAGATATCACAGAGTGCTAGTGATCAAACATAGCAAAAAAAAGTCATCATAGAAGAACAAATTTTTAACATTAAACAACAAAATTAGGGATTCATTCAAGTGTGAAGATAATCCTAATGACCAGACAGATGGAATCAGAAAAAATTACATATATATCCAATGTGGAAACATATGATTAGTTCATGTAAAAATTAAAATTAGGCAAAAAGATCTGAAAGATGGATCGCAAAGGCAATACCTTTGTCTCCACTCATTCAAGACTCTCAATGAGATGAGATAAACAACAGCGAGGCATGGTGGATCATGGCTGGCTGCTTCCCAGGCTTGTGGCAAACGGTCCAGCCCAGCGGAGAGCGAACTGCAACACAGTGAGCGGCCAACAAGTAAAACCTAGTTTGGTTATTTATAATAATTTTTATGAGTTTCATGATTATCAAATTCCTCTTGATAGTTATTTGAATGTATAATATTGTTTAAAATGGGCCTAGGCTATCAGATCAACGTCCCAATCAGACATGTACGCTGGTTGCACGCTGGGCTTATAAAATTCTGTTTTTTACATTTAATCCTCATATCTTTTATAATTATATAAATAGCTTATTTGACCTAATTTTTTTAAAAAAATTTATTGTTAAAATAGAAAATATTATTTGAAATTAGAATTATTATTATTAACATGAGATTTTAGAAATTATTTTAAAATTTTTATTAATATTTTGATTATTATTAGAGTGACAAATAATGAAGTATTAATTATTTGAAATTATATTTATTATTATTATAATGAGACTATTTGGTACTACATAAAATCCCCTCGGTTCAAGTTTCGTCTTGGTTTTAGCATAATTGTTTAAAAACCCATCATGCAGTCGACCCCTATGAGTACCGACCCCAGATAGGGATATTAATGTCACTATCGTAGAAGCTATTTTTATATGACAATAAAAACTGCTCTGCTATTTGGAAAATATTATAAAAAAGAAGTTAATTTAAAAAAAAACCTTAAAAATAACTATCAGGTGAACTTGATACTCATCAAACTGATAAAAATTATATTTCTTTCACCGGACAGGACATCAATCAAAAAACTATTATAAAGAACCTAATAAAGAACCAAACTAGGTTTTACTTGTTGTATCATTGTGCTATAGTTCGCTCTCTGCTAGGCCGTTTCCCACATGGCTATTAGCAGCCAGCCACGCTCCACCGTGCCATGCTTACCCATGCCTCGCTGTCGTTTATCTCATCTCATTGGGTTCTTTTATAATTATATAAATAGTTTATTTGTAGCTTTTTTTACCCAATTTTTATTAAAAAAATTGTTATTAAAATAAAAAATATTATTTAAAATTAGAATAATTATTTTTATTAACATGAGATTTATTATAAAAGAAATTATTTTAAATTTTTTTATTAATATTTTGATTATTATTAGAGTGGCAATTAATGAAGTATTAATTATTTAAAATTATTTTTATTATTATTAGTAAAATATTATTATTATTATTATTATTATTATTATTATTATTATGAGAATTATTTTAAATAATTTTTTGTTAAAATCACGTCCGAATCATGATTTTGACAAGAGTGCTCTAATCAGTGCTCCACGCCCATGTCCCACTAGTTCAGGACATGTTATGTCTGGGTGGCTATCGCCACCCGGACACCGGCGTGACGCAGCCGCGCTCGCGATTGCGGCACTTGTTCCTCGGTCGCCGGTTTTAGTGGACTTGACCAAACTTGATTAGAGGGGCTTTCATGTGATGCCAAGTGGTCACATAATAATAATAATAATATTTTACTAATAATAATAAAAATAATTTTAAATAATTACAACTTCATTAATCACCGCTATAATAATAATCAAAATATTAATAAAAAATTTAAAATAATTTCTTTTTTAATAATTCTCATGTTAATAATAATAATTCTAATTTCAAATAATAATTTCTATTTTAATAATAGTTTTTTTTTAAAAAAAAATGGGTTAAAAAAACTACAAATAAAGTATTTATATAATTATAAAAGGGATAAGTGGTTAAAATGTAAAAAAATAGAAATTTTTATAAAAATACCCAGTCAGCACATGACTGGGTATTGAAGTGATGGCCCTATAGCCATTTTGATAAATAAAATGACCCTAAGGCCATTTCAACAATATTATAAAAATGGGGGTTAATTTGAGAAAAAGGCCTTATTTTTATGTTTAGTTTGCAAACCATACGGATGTTTGGGACTTGGAAGTGGAGTCTAAAATAACAATTATATCTCGAGTAATGCTATATATTACGAATGAGTTTCACGAAATACTCACACGACCAAGGTGGCAGCTGGCTTTCTCTTTCCTAATCAGCATGATTAAAATAAAAATAAAAATTGTGATTTTGCAAGCCCTAATCTTATCTCTTCAACCACCGCCACCGTCTTCACATCATCACCAGCCGCCCATCAACCGGCCCGCCACGCTTGTCGCCAACCCGTTAATCACACCCTCGTCGTTAATGAGACATCTATCCACAGGGTCAAGCAACTCACTCAGAGACAAGAGGAGGCTTCAATGGAGATTGGTTGTGGTGAGAGAGAGGAGATTGGATGGGTGACGATGATGGAGGGATGGTGAAGATGGCGGAAGACTTGCATCCATCGACGAGCTTCAAGCTTCCGATCATTGTGAAGAGATTGTTCTCGCATCTCTTCTTTTTGATCGAAATCAAAAAGAATTAGAAAAACAAGAATCTAGAAATTCATGGATTGGGATTAGAAAGAATTGGGGAAAGCCTACAAGCACCATTGGCGAAGAATGAGAGAGTTCAAGGGTTTGAGCGATGGTGATGTCGGCTTAGAGATGATGACTGATGGGTTTTTCTTTTCTAATAAGGGGAAAAATGGAAGAAACTCTTTCAACTATGAAGGTGTTGGACGGGATATAATAAGAATGGGTTGTTTAATTTGTTGACGATGATGATGAAATTTTCATTTGTTTTGGTGATTAAGATTTATTTGTCATCACCATCCTTATCTTCACACCATCTCCAAACTAGCTGTTTTTTTTTCACATCCACCATTTGATAATGCCAGCCTTGAAATCACATTTTCTTTTTTATTTTTAATACAAGTTGATTAGGAAAGAGAAAAATAGCTGCCACATTGGTCGTGTGAGGATTTCGTGAAACCCATTCGTAACATATAGCATTACTCTTATATCTCAAACCCAATCCTACGTCACTTTTTACTTTTTTTTTTCTTAATTCTTTGACAATATATGATTATGAAAATTAATTAATAAAATTTAAATAAATAATTATCAATAATTTACTTAATTTACTAGTATATAAACACACATTTGTGTATAGTGTATGTATATTTGTATATGTATGTGTAGGATTGCATTAATATCATACATGTATAACACATAGATATATTAATTTTAATGAAATTTGCTCACACCAATATTAATATTTAATTATTTTAGCATTAATGTTAATCGTGATCATGATAATAATAATTTTTTTTTCATGTATATCAATCGTGTCCACTAACACATAAAAAAATTTCAAACATAAAAATAAACATTCTTAATAAATCCTTCCTCTTATTCCTCTCCAAACACCCTTCTTCTATTCCTCTCCTTTATTCAAAGACCATAGAGAATAAAGTGTGCCTTAATTCAAATTGGTGCTTTAATTTAATCCTCATCCTCTATCCAAACACACCTTTGGTTATTATAATATACTCTATGATATGTCCAATCCTCACTTTTATCCCTCTCCACACGCTTATGTTCTCCCATTCATTCAAAGATTAGATGAAATAGAAGGAGTCTCAATCTAAATTAGTGCTTTAATCTAATCCCTCCATATTCCCTATTCAAATAACCTCCTTTTGGTTATTGTAATGCACTTTTTACTACATACTAATTTATTTTAACTAGCAACATTAAGAACAAGCAAAATATAATTTTCGGCACTATGCTGTATGCAACCTAAGCATATTATCCTAACTTGATTCAACTCAAAAGCATTAGCTAACAACATCAGAGACCTAGACTCAAAATTAGGAATAGTAATCAGGAAGTCTTGACATCTTCGACTTGCCACACAAACCCATCTTGTTTCTTGATGAGAAACCATATGGGAACTCATTCCCTGCACCTGAGACAGATGATAATGTTTGCCTGATCCTTGTTTCCGGTAGGAAATGTGATGAGAACCCCCACCTTGTTCCCATCTTGTATTTAAATTTCTATCATCAGCTTGCATTACAACAAATATAACTTTTGGTTATAGATTATTTTTGTCACCGAAAGTTATCAGTTTTGGACCCTAAAGCCATAGAAACGGGTTTAAACTCGTCACAAGTCTGCCTCCAACGCTGTTGTCCAAAGGTTCTAGAGGCAATTTAGTATCAACCTTTAAATATGTTTTGTGTTTAATAAAAAACCATCAATGAAAGTATCATCAATAAGGGTAAAAAAAATCTACCTTATTGCTCTACTCTAGTATATTATATAACACCCTAAAAGCTAGTTGCAAATAAATTATACATTTATTTTATATTTAAAAAATAAAAAAATTACTGTAATATTTAAATTTCAATCTAGATAAAGCACAAACAGAAATTTTATAATTGTCCAAAAAAATTATAAAATAATAAAATATATTTCATGTGAATTTAACTCATTACACAATAACCTCCAACTATCCAAAAAAATACATTTAATTATTACATAAGTTTTTGAAATCCTCAATACCAAGCACCATGTGTCCTAAAACAAAAGCAAAAACCACAATAAACAAATTACTAGACATATACAAATATTTACATACTCTCTTTCTCCCTCTTATCCTTAAAGAGAATAAGAACAAGGGATGAAGATAATCTTGCAGTGAATAAAAACTTAAATAACATAATAAAACTGCATTAAAAAGACATTGAGTGAGTTGCACTAAAGGAACAGAAATGGAAAATAGGAGCATTTCACCTAAATGCTTGTAAATAACAACAATTAGGGAAATATAGAAGATAAGCTCCATCGGATGTGAAAGGATAATTTTTTATAATTATATGTATGGATATCTTTCAACAAAGAATTTAAGATAATTGCTAAAGCAGTTGGGTACATAATTTCATCAAAGTATATAATGATATGCATGTCTATTAATGACCTCTATATAAGGGTTATCTATTGGAATAGTACTCTTACCAATCTATTAGAAACAAGTAGAACTACACCAAGCAAATTAGTAATGTGTCAGAAGAACTTGGTACAAGAAGCTGTGGATACACTTCTTGATAATTGCATCAGTGGGCAACCAATAAAAAGATTCATTCCTATGCCAATATTATTGAATAAAAAGGCCTGAAGTTTGCATTGATTTCTAAAATCACAAAGTGAACATAGTGAATGAGTTGCATTCTATAAGCAAACATATAAAGCAAAAATAATGACCCAAGACGAGAAGCATTTCATAAATGGCATAAGCTATTAATTCAAAAAACTCATCAAATATCAACATAATGTTTGTTTTTTTAATGTTGTGCATATCTATCTTTTCAACACAATTCACTATCTAATGCTGATGAAATTAGAAGAAGAATTTCATTGAGAAATTGAGATAAGCACTACAGTTAATTTGGACATGAAACCTGAAGTGAAAAATTATTGTACTTCAAAAGGCTGGCATTTTGTAAGGAAAAAATGATAATAAATTTAGTGAAAGATCAAATTGACAAACTAATATTGCATTGAAAGTGAGTCAATGACTCTCATCTAAGAACTAAAATATAAATTAATCATTTTATCTGAGGCATGAAGCATTTCAAAAATAAAAATTAATTTCAAGCATCATATGTCTAATGAAATGCATGGCTATTTTCTCAACACAGAATTTACAGGCATGCCAATGTGGTAAGATGCAGAATTTCATCATGATAGATAGTCATTTAATGCAATGTATTTGATATACTTACCATTGACATTAAGGGTCCGTTTGGATGGGGGTTATAGTTACCAAGGACTAGTAATCATTACCCCCATCTATCCAAACCCATGTTGGGTATCCCTAACAAAGGATTAAATCCCAATAGCAAAGACATTTTTGACCTTTTATCATCATTCTTCTTCACAGCTTATAGAGCATCTCACAACTCTTTCTTCCATTACAACCCTATCTAATTTCTGATTCTCCCTTCAGTGACCAAAGCTTTCGATCTAGCTTCAGAACTTCAAGTAATCAACTTATAAATTTCTATTATTCAATTATTTTTTATTTTTTTTCTCTGTTAGAACTTGAGATTTTGTTATTTATGTGTTTATGGTTCCTGGGCTTTGTCCACTAATTTTTCATGCAATTTTTTTTTGTTGAAATAAGTGATCTTTGTTTTCACCAATAATGATATGGTTTGTTTTGACATTCATGTTAAGAATATATGTTTTGCGGCCCCGAATGCAATACCAGGGTTTAATAATCATGGCGCTTGAGTTGTTTGGTAGTTACTTTAGACTTTGAACCTGGAATTTTGAGACTTTTCTGGATTTTGAAATTATATCTTATAGATCCTTTGTTGATAGATTTTGACTAATGGTGATTTGATGTCATTTTATAGAAAATCAAATTGTAAAAATTTGTCGTGATACATGAGTTGGGATCTAGGAAACTTTGTTGGTTTCCTTAAATGAAATGATTAAAATTTTATGTTTAGTGGCTTGCTGAAAAATCTGAAGATGATTGTTAGAAATTGTCATCGGCTCTTTGGGGTTAATACTTGAGTTGGTGCTTTATGTAGCGCTTTATGTGATAAACATCTTCAATGCTTTTGAAGATTGATGCTACCACATTGTTTATTGTTTGTAGTACTAATGAGTGTTTATTTTTGTAGCATGTTGTTTATTTTATTTTATTTTATTTTATTTTATTTTTGTGGTGTACGATTAGTGATAATTAGGCATCAACAATAGGTTTAAGGAGAAAAGTGCATTAGTGGTTTTGTTTGGAACCACGGGCATAGCACAATCGAGTGCGTAAAAAGTTCATACGATGAATATGTCAAGGTAATTATATATTAATATTTCATATTAAGGAGATATCTTGATTTATTATTTTTTAATGTCGACTTTATTTTGTATTACAATGTAGAATGACAAGGAAGTTGCTAGGTTTTATGGGAAGTCTCGTTCCTCTTTCAATAAACTCTGCCCCTAGTCTTCACAAAAAAATCAAACGACATGACAATGCTAAAGGGGTGACTTAGGGATGATGCAACTCAATATATACAGAGAGAACACTAGTTTGGAGGAGAATAGTGGACCATCTCAATTTCAAGCGATGATCGCTTCTATGCAAGAACCTATGTACATGTCATCACCCGTGACTTGGAAAAATAATGCCTCAACAACATCTAAACGATAAAAAGAAGAAAGATATTGCCAAGGATCCAGACTCTCGAGGCAATTTACGAAAATAACACAATTCGTGGAAGTGGGCAATTCCCCGAACTTAAAGCGGTAGTAGATTGCAGCTGTTAGAAATGTCTAGGACTGCTGCTTTTAATAGAAGCATCTCACCCTACAAGTTGAAGAGAAGAAGAAACGAGTTGTAGAAAAAAAGTTACTAAATGTAGTAATTTTCAACATTGCCGGTTTGTCAGATGATGAAGCACTAGTTGTGATACAATTTCTGCGAAAGGATGAAAATAAACTCGAAATGTTTTGGGACTTGCCTGATGACAAGAAGCTATTCTTTTGTTGTTTAATTTTAGCGAGAATGTCATTTCAACAGCTTAACATGTAAACCATGATTGAATGTATGTTTTTGGACTATGGACTTTGGTAACTACTTTATATGGAGCTTGGCTATCTAGCTGTGTTTGTTAAATTGAGACTTTGTAATGAAATTGTATTATGAGAACTTTGTGAAGGTCTTGGTATTATTGGACATGTACTATGTTAAGTTGCAACTATGGTCATATTTGGTATTATGACAATTTGACTTAGCATTTTTCATTGATATTGTTAGATCATGTGATTATTTTTCCTCATTGACAAATGTATGTTAGTAATTGTGAGAAAGCTTTGATATTGCGAAATATTGTTGATGCCAAAGTCCAACCTAGGATCATATTGGGAATGATATCCCTTCTATTTATCACATATAAAATATTTAATTATATTAATAAATCATGTAGTAACAATTGAAAGTAATTTAATGTGAGAAATTAATTTTTAATAATTAAATTATATTGTTAGTTAACCTGAAGTATTAATTTTAAATAAGACGATAATAATAAATTGATTTCAACGATATAACTATGACATAAAAGTAAATTATTTTATTTAAATATTTAATTATAAAAGTAAAAAATTAGATATATTACAAATATTTATTAAACTGTTATACTACTTAAATGTTATATAGAAAGAAACATATTTACTTGCTATATATATTAAGGGCATTACAATCATTTTAATATAATTTACTATTCTACTTTTCTCATTTCCAATCTTTATTTCTTCCAACCAAACACTTTTTTTATTTTCATTACTATTATCATTACTATTCCGTGATCCAAACGGATCTTTAATATAATGTTTGACTCATTTACCCTCCACAAGCAAAGTATATAATAAATTAATAAATTAATAATAATAATATAACAAAAATTATATTGTCTCCTCTTACAACAAAACCATCAATCTACTTTTCTTTCCTTGGATTGTTTCCACTAGAGAATATATCCACTTCTTCTTCTCCTCCCAAAACTCCTCCCTTTTCAAAAACCTCCTTTTTCAAAAGCTTTTTTCATGGCGCACCACTACCACTAACTCCCCCACCACCAAGCTCCATCAATGGCGCCTTCTCCCATCTCTCTCCTCCTCTCCTTCGATTCCATTCTCCAAACCTTCCTTCTCCCCTCGTCTTCCTCCTTCCCTCCTTGCCCCTCCCCTTCTTCTCTCACCTGCAGCCTCATTAGCGTCGCCTCTCACTCCATTCGTCTTGCCTTCACTTCCAGATCCACAACCTTACTCACTGCTAGCTCCACGCTTAACGACTTCAACTTCAGGCATGACTTCACTCATGGCTTCATCTTGATCCGCCCGATGCTCGACAATGAGCTAGACGAGATTGTGTAGCTACTCGCTGAATCCTTCTCTGAGGTCATGTTCGGCACTGATCGCTACGTCCAACTGCTCATCTTCTTAGTGAAGAAGTACATTGAAGAAAGATTGAAGCTTGTCCCTCACACTGCCGTGCTTGTTAGATTCTACACGGAGATGAACTCCAGTGAATCTTAGCTTATTTGCACCGCTAAGGTTTCCTTTAATGCTATCAGAGCTGAATGTCTGCCGCTTACGCCCAGAGCCTCCACGGATTGCCTCTTACATTTATAATATGACCACTAAGAAGTCAAGCATCTGAGGTGAGATAGCTTCTTCTTGTTCTCCTGCTTATGTCTTTGTTTCTTTTGTTAGCTTGCTTGTATGTTTGATTATTAGTTTTAATTTGTTTCTTGCTGTTTCTGGTTGTTGAATTATTTTTTTGAAGTCTTGGATTTCATGAATGTGATTGATTCTTGTACTTGTTAGGATTTGGTGAATAGTGGCATAAGAATGGTAGAAATTGCTAAACTTACAAGTAAATGCATGCATCTCAATTGTATTCATGTGTTTTGTGAAGGCTTTGACTCATGAATGTGGTTCTTTCTAAGCAAAATGTTGTTAGGAATTGCTGAACTTAGAAGAAAATGAGTGCCTTTTGATCTATTTATGGTCATATTTAGTAATTCAATTTTTTCTTGAGGTCTCTGATTTGTGAATGTGATTCTTACAGTAGGGAGGGAGGACTTGGTAGATAGTGGCAAAATGATGTCGGACAAAAAATGCATATCTCTTCACTTGCCATTTGAAATTTGTGTACTTTATAGCCTTTGATTCATGAATGTGATTTTTCTAATTTCTAGTAAATGGTAGGTAGTAAGAAAATGGTGCTAGGAATTGCTAAAACTATAAGTGAATTCATGCCTTTTGATATGTTTCATGTTGTATATGTTTATTGAATTGTTTCTTTCAAGTCTTTGATACATATGTCTGATTTTTGTATTTTCTAGGACTTGTTAGATAGTGGAAAATTAATTTTAGGAATTGCTAAACTTAGAATTAATGGCATGTCTTTTAATTTGGTTTGTTTTTGTTGTTCCTGGCTATTAAATAGTTTCTTTAAATTCTGACATTCTAGAATGCAATTCTTCTACTTGCTAGTACTCGATAGATAATAACAAAATATTGTTAGAAATTGCTAAACTTAGAAAGTAGAAATTAGGAATGATTTTTATCTCATAAAAATCAAGTTTGAGGTGACCATTGCTTGCCTCTTCTATAATAAAAATCAGTTATTTTTTATGTGAGTCCTGCGATCAAATTCGAGTCGGTTTCTATTATGGAAACAAAATTTTTAAAAATAGATATTTGGTTGTCTTTGTTTCCTTTGTGTTCTCGATATAACTGGTGATATGGTAATATCTTTGTTTATGGCATTGAATGATAGCTAGCTCTCCACGTGAATGAGTGCCATAGAATTCCAAATGGATTAATGCAACATTACGTGGTTCTCTCATCTAACAAAAAAATTATTTTTAAGCTAGTGATAGGCTTGTTTGTGTGTGGGATGCTATTCATCGAAAGATTCTATATTTATCGGAATGTTTTAGAATTAGTAACCACATTGGTAAACTAGTGCACTCATTTTTAATTTCATTGTAAGCAACATTATAACACTCGAAGTTTTTAGTTCATCCAATAGTCTATCAAAATCTTTCTCAAATAATTTTGATTATAATCCTCATTAGATGCATCGCTCCGATGTAGCTTGTTCAAATACTACCTAAGCTTGCTACTAATTCATACTTAAAAGTGATTGGGAATGTTAATACTACATGTTTTTTAACGTCATAGGAAGGGCATTGCTTGGCAGCTTCTCTAGGCTTGTGAAGATCTTATATTACGAATGAAGACCAAAAGATAAGTATACCTCCACTGCAGAGTAGTCGACAAAGGCCCTTTTGCGCTGTACACCAAAAAGTCAAGTTACAAGGTTGATAAGAGGGACAATATCATGAGTCCGCTTACTCTTTAGTGGCACAAATACCTTATGCGCAGGACACTACTACTAACTAATTACGATTATGTGAATATAAGGACTGAGGATCTATCAACACCAAATGACACACAAGTGACACAACGGGATGTCAAGGCCGAGGATCTACCACCATCAAAATGATAGACATCCTACTGTCAAGTATCTATCATCGCAGAAATGATAGACATCTCGTATGTCAAGCTCCAAAGATCGAGCACAACAACTTGGCGATACTATATGACAAGCTCACATCTTGAGAATGATGATGATGATGATGATGATGATGATGATGATGATGATGATGATGATGATGATGATGGAATATTTTGAACTATCAATACGATTTAAATGGTGGTTGTAAATTTAAAGTTTGACGAGGGCTTAAGGGTCTCAAATGTACAAGTCGTTATGCTGATCATTCACTAGATGTTTGATATTGAAAATCTGTGAGAGTTGTTAAAGAAAGGGTCTCAATTGTACTGAGACCAATTTGATTTATTTCATGCCCATTCATCGTATTTGTATGTATTTGTATTACAAGAGGGAAGAGTTGTGTTTCTTTTCTACAAAGACCCTTTTCACATTTGCTTGAACACTCGTTTCCTATTTTTGATTTTTGTTAGTTATTTTTTAAATTTCGGTTAACTGAAACTAAACTTATTTAAAATCAATTTGGTTATTGCTGACTCAAATTCACATGCCATTTACTCGTTTTATTTTTATTTTTATTTTTTCATGGGTTTAAAGCTAAAAAATAAAGATGAAGAAAATATAACCACTTCTTTAATTAAACAATCAAAGTTTGGTTAATTTCGTTTGCTGTTTAAACCCAAAATTTACTTAGGTTATTTGCATTATTAATTTCCAAATTAATTAAATGCACACCCTAGCCATGGTTTCTTAAAATTCAAATCAATATTAAGTAGCATTTATTTCAAATTTTATAATATATATTTAAAGTTACATTAAATTCATATTTTCACGATTCATATTTCCCATAGTTTGTATTGGTCAAATAAGTGATAATTATTGTTAGTAAAAAGACGCCCAAAGAATGCCATAGGATATACTACCTCATTAGTCACTAAACTATTCGCTAATTCCTATTTTAGTGACTTAACTACAAAAATAATTTAATTGGCTCCTTAATGTTTTTATTTCCTTCCATTTGAGTCATCGGGACGACATTACCTTGTGGCTAACGTGGATCGCCACGTCGTCGCCCATGTGTCACCCTTCGATGACATGGTAAGCCACGTAATCCAACTCTTACACATGGCATGACACGTTATCAATAAAGTAATGTTGACTTTGGGCTCAGCTTCATTGTGAGGAATAAGAAAAAAAGAGTAAAACTAAAGATTTGATAATTTATTGATGGTGTGGCAAGCCACGTATAAGAAGTGAATTATATAGCTTATCAGGTCATCAAAGGGTGATACATGGGCGATGACATGGTGATCCACGTCAAGCTCTCCATGAATAGTTTAGTGAATATCAATGTAGTTTACTTTTTTTTTATTACTCTCTCCATTCTAAAATACAAGTCATTTCGAGAAACATTTTTTTTCCAAAATAATTATCATTTTATAATACAAAAGGCAATATTTATTTGTTTGTTTGTTTGTTGTTGTTTTAATTTTACTCTTCTTCAATTTTATAAGTTCTATAAATGAAGAAAGTTGTATTTATAATCCCAAGAAAAGGTATAGTTCCGACAAAGGGTAGTTTAGTTTTTTGGTTAATTTTTATTCTAAATTTTTTTAAAAAAATTAATTTTATCCTTAATTCTTATTCAAGATCTTTAAACAAGTTATATTTCAGAAAAGAGGAGTGGATACAAAATTTATCAAGTGTAACTGAATAAATATATAATATCAAATAATATTAACTAACTTATAGAAAAACTTCTACCTCTAAATTTTTACTCAAAACAACCGCTTAGTTAGAAGATTAACCAAATTCATTTCTGAATTGCCATAAGCAATGGATATAGTTCTATCTTTTACTATCTACTTTACCACATTATACTCAGTCTTACATGTCTATTTTCACTATTAAAGGTCTTGTTCTTTACAATGCCTATTTCACCTTGGCAATCACAATGTATTGATGTTGTTGTTGTTGGTTCTATATCTAACCGAATATTTGCTAAGAAATTTTTTAGCTACTCTGCCTTATTACCAACTAATTGCACAACTATAAACTTTGATTCAGTATTACATCTAGATCTAGTAATTATAATTTGTTTGGATGATCTCCAAAGTAATTGCATCACTACTTAGAGTGAATACATAAACTGATAGTGGATTTTATCTCATTTGAATATGAGATTTAGTTAGTATCACTGTATCCTTCTAATACAATAGGCAATTCACTATACTTAAGACCATAATTCGTGGTACCACTCCAATATTTCATAAGTCTAGTAAGTGCAGCACAATGATCTTGGTTTGGACTTTGTATGTATATACTCAATTTACCCAAAGGATATGCTGTGTTAGGTCAAGATATATAAATTCATCATATGTAATAAACTCCTAATAATTTGGGCATACATAGATTGGGCAATAAGATTACCTCTATTTTTCTTTGATTCAGTATTAGCATTATAAGGGGTACACAATAGTTTAATTTCAAAATAACCAAATTTCCTAAGAAGTTTCTCAACATAATGTTCTTGGGATAGTATTATACTATCACCCCTTATTATTATTTTAACATCCAAAATCACGGCTGCTTTACCCATGCCTTCATATCAAATTTGAATGCTTTAGTATTATTTCCCATAACATCACAAGTTCCAAAAATAAGCATGTCATCTACATATAAACAAATAATTATGCATTCACCATTCAATAATTTTGAACATACACTTTTATACAATTTAATTGAAGAAAATCCATCATTAGTCAAAATTTGGTCAAATTTCCCATGCTATTATTTTGATGGTTGTTTTCAACCATATAAGGATTTGAGAAGCTTACAAACTTTATTTTCTCGACCAAAAAAAAAACACATTCCTCAGGATGGGCCATGCAAATTTCTACTTCTAAATCATCATTTAGAACATGAATTTTCGCATACATTTGATGAACTACAAGTTTATAAATTGATGCTGAAGCTATTATAACTTGAATTGAAGAAATTTAGGCTACAAGAGACACTGTATCAAGATAATTAATGTTTTATTTTTCTATAAATCCCTTTACAATTAACTTTGCTTTATATTTTTTAATTGAACCATTAGGATTTTATTTTCTCTTAAAAATCCATTTAAAATCAATAGGTTTTTCTCCCATAGGTAAATAAACCAAAACACAACTATTATTTTTGTAATAGAATTAATTTCGGTTTTAATAGCTTCTTTCCAAAATTGTGCATTAGAAGAAGAAATTGCTTTAAAAAAAAAAGTCAAAGGATCATTTTCAATTAAATATATTTACAATCATTTCCAACAGAAGTATCTTTTCTTTGTCTTACACTTCTTCTCAAACCCTCTTATGAGTTTTCACCATTCTTTTGTAAAGACCCTTTGAAAATATTTTTAGATTTCTCTAATGGTTCATGAGTGGTATTTTCATATTTCAGAGAAAAAATATGTTAAAATTTTGTGGCATTTTTAGTGTCTATACTAATATTGTTATCAACCACATTACTTTTCAAAACAAGAAATTGTGAATCAAGACTATGCTTTTGCATATTCTATAAACATGCAATCAAATGTTTTTAGAGCCAATTTTACTTTTTAGGATCGGAATGCATTACCTTTGTCATGCCTTGACCTCGGGGAGCCACCACGTGACAAATGCCATGACAATCCCGAGGAAGGATGCACACCATCTAACCCCTCGAAGTGCCGTAAGGCTTACAAGAGAGAGAATACTCAGCATACTTGTTTAGTTTCATCAAAGAAAAATAACAAAATGACACAAATGATTCAAGAAAGGCTCGATTAGACAAATACGAGAAAAAGATGAGGAAGTATACAAGAAAATATATAACAATAGCTCTTGGAGCGGTCAAATACAAGAATAGGAAATAATAGATAACAAATAACAAATAAACTCTATAACATCCTAGTGGATCCACTAAACATGCTCAGACAAAACAATAAGGCCCAAACAAACCATTACGGATGTAGACTACACCCTCAGCTGACTCCTAACGCACCACCATTGTGCTATGCTGGGCCTAGGAAAAGAGGTGAGTGGGTGAGTAATAACGTTACTCAGTTAGGGACAATGCACAACACATTAGAGTAATGAAGTCATAAGAGAATAGCAACATCAATGCTCAATATTAAGGTAATAGCAACAATAAAAATAAAAATAAAAATATAACAATAACAACAACAACAACAACAACAACAACAACAATAACAACAACAACAACAACAATAATAATAATAAATTAACTATATTAAAAGGGTGACTTCTCCCATTTTTCTATGCGAAATGAGGTTTCCAAAAAAATCCTTATATGCAAACAATGTATAACAAATATTCCAAGATAATCCAACTAATTTATTAAAATATATTTTTATAGCACAAAACATTTAATAGAAGTTGACCAAACCAACAATGACCAAGCAACTATACGCAAGGTTCCACCAAGGGTTTATCAAATAATAAAAATTCATCCACTTGGCATTGGTCTCCGGCGTTCCGGATACTAAAACATGAAGCTAGCCAAAACATATTTAACCAAACTGTGTACACAGCTAGGTCCCGCCAAGGTTTTCATACATTCTTTATCAAAAGCCCTACCGTGCCATTGGCCACTAAAATCCCCCCGTGTGGTGACTCCGGGTTGCTCACATAAATGAAGGTATCACCCTTCCTAAACTCTATCAATGGCTCTACACACCTCTTGAACAGGGGTAAACACAAGGTTGGCCATGCCACCTCTTATTAGGTCAGACCATGGGACCCCTACTTCAATGTCAGACCGAAGTCGGGGTCGGACCATAGGCCGTAGTTACCAACAAAGTCGGATACAAAAATATAGATATTTCCAATTTCTAACTCAAGAAATCCATCATACAATGGTCAAATAATAAATGCACATCAAACTATATTCCCTTGGGAATGTAAATACATATGCATACAAGCATATTTATTTCAGGATAAAAATACATATAAGCATTCTAGGTTTAACCATTCTAATAACTTTATTCTTCATAGAGAAGATAAAATATGATTTGATATAAAAAATAGGGTATAAAACATATAAATAAATACTATAATACTCTTATTAAATCTATGCAAATATGAATCAACCATAAAATCCTAATAAACACATAAAACCATGTCGAATCATTTGTAAATAAAGAAATAATCTGTATTTGGCCTTTTAACATACCAAAAATACCAATAAAACATGCAAACCCTTGTTAGAAAGGATGATAGCATCATAACCATATTATATCTATAAAGAGCATACATGAATTCGCGAATGAACTTTATAACCCTAATACTACTGTACAAATACTGTTATCCACTCATAGACAAATGCTCCCAAAAAGTCATTTTCACTCCTCTGCGAGCTCCTCACCAAACTCAGAGGTTGTTCCACCTAGCAAGCAAGAACATAATACATAAAAATGACAAAAACAAGAAAACAAAAAAGGACGCATGTGACTACTTTGGTCCGCGTGATTTGTAGCAGATTGGACTCAAACGATGCCCAAATCACCTACAATAAGAACCAATGGGTTCTTGACACTAACATATACGATTTTACCCAAAAATTGGGAAGAAATGAAACCAGGTTTTCGTTCCTATAATATAGCCACAGTAACATCTATGTGCTATAGTACCACAAAATTGCTTTGGTGAAAATTTAGATACTACAATATTTCCACTGAAACATCAATTTTTCACTGAGTTTTATAGCACCAAAACTAGAAATTTCTATCTAGAAATCAAGACACAGACCACAAACTCATAGGGATCATTTTGGCTACAAACAAGCCTAAATCAGAGAAGATATGAACAATTTGTGTTCCAGCCCTACAAATGAATCTAACAAAAAAAAAACAAGAAATTCAAGGAAATATTAAGGTAGAAGCATTCTACCTTGCTCAAGCAATAATTTCACAACTCTGATTGACAAAATCGGCAGCCAGAATCTCGCTGATGAATAGTTGAAAATTTTGGGTGAATAGTAACATCAAAGAAAATGAATAGTAGATGGTAAAAAGGGAGAGAGAGAGAGAGATCAGCCCAATTCCTTTTCTTCTTTCTTTTTTTATTATTAATTTTGAAAAAAGAAATTTGGCAAAATTAATATTTTGCCCCAAATAAGAAAATGAATAGGAAAAAGATCAAATGATCCCTGGTTTCAGCCAAATTTCGCACAAAGACCAATATGACAACATACAAAAATGCCGCTAATACAAAATGACCAATCTACCCTTATAACATAGATGAATGCCTAACGTGAACCGAGGCTCAAACTAGGGCCAGGTTTCCACAACCTTAGCTAGATACCCGCACATTTATATATATATTTTTTTTGTTTAGTTTATAGCCTTTCCATAATTCGTAAGGTGTTTTACTGGTTTCTGATGGGGAGTTTTATTTTGTAAATAACATGCAATTATTAAAATTTCACTCCAAAGGATATCAAGTGCTAATGAACTAATTAATAAAACATTCATCATTTCTTTTAATATCTTATTTTTCCTTTCGGCTACTCCATTAGATTCAGGTGAATAAGGAGTAATTGTTTCATGAGTTATGCCTTCTTTTCACAAAACTCATTACATAAAAGAAACATATCAAAGGCTTCATCTTTATTTTTAAGTAGATATATCTTTGTAGATATACCTTAAAAAATCATCTATAAATGTCACATAATATTTTTTACAACCTATACTCATGGTTTGTTTAAATCTCCTAGATCAATATAAATTAAACTAAGTAGTTTAGAATCTCATTATATAATGTGACATGTCTTTTTAGTTAATTTTGATTCAACATATATAGTACATTTAACTAATTCTAGAGATAAAATTAAGATATTACATTTTATTAATATAAGAAATAGTAACATGCCCTAATTTAGCATGCCACATATCAATGAAATCAGTTAAGTAAATATAAGAGATGCTTTACCAATAAATGTCTTAATGTTTTGGCCTCCGAAAACCTTAATCTTAGAGATGTCCAAGAAATGCTTTTGACAAGGTCCCCTTGCGTATATCCCGCAAGTGCACGGGTTTGTCGAAGTAATAATCCCGGGTGAGCGGGGTCGAATCCACGTGAGTAGGGAGTGAAAAATACTTAATTTGGTTCTTAGCTATGTGGAAGATCAATAGTGATTAGTGTGAAATTGATTCAATTCTCAATAATAAAAAGAAACAAGTGAGAGAGCAAGAATAAAGAAAAAGGGTAAGGCAATCGATAAAGATGGGGTACTGGATGATGCTTCACCTAGGATAACCGCTTTCAAGTGCAAGAACCTCTATTATACCTCCTAATCAATGCCATGGTGAGTCGGGGAAATCCTTACATACATAGTCCCAAATCTAAGGTCAACTATGCCTAACTCTATACATGTCCCGGAGGAGAAATCGAACAATCTCAACACCTCGCGACTCGCAGATAGAGTTGCAATGAGCTCTAGGGATTCCAAGTGATAAATCTCTTCCCAAAAGTAGACCTAACCCTTTGGTCCAGTGAAGGTCCCTAGCCACAATTAAGCCCTAGATACTAAGATCCTCTCAACGCTTCACCCCATTGCACGCAACTAGCTCCCCAGCTGAGGTTCATATCTTAGACCACTCACTCTATTATGGCCGCAAAGAACTCGAGGAACGGAGGTAGAATCTATCACGCCGGAGGAAAGGGACGCCCCTATACCTCTCGACACACCCTCTCAACCCCTCTCCAACCTAGCTTTTGTCTAGCGCTCGTGGTGTATCACTCACTCACAAGGTTACCAACAAGAACTCTCAACCCTAGTGTCACTTAGGGGAAATGTTCATACAATCAAGCATTCAAGGTTGGAACTCACAATAAACATCAATTTATTGAAAGCATAATAAAAGAAATTCAATGAAACGAATACATCCTAGGGTTCACAATCACCCAAGTACCCACTAGGGGTTTAGCTCTCCATGGAGCTAAGTACAATCAAAGAAATCGAATGTAAAAGCAATAAATCCATAAAGAAACCCCTCGATAGTCGTGTCGATGGTCTTGTGGAAAGCCCCTATACTGTCAGTCCAAGGATTCCTTCATCCGGTATAGGATACGCCTCAATTGAAGCTCCCCTACTAACCTTCTTCCTAATGGAATCACGATGTCGGAGCCGTAGAACCTCTCCAAAACCTTGGCCAATACCCTCAAAACACTAGCTCAAACCCTCTCGCAAGTTGGGGAAAAGATGGAGAAAAATACTCAAATCGGGGCTGAAACGGGCTTTAAATAGGGTCGGAATCGGGCATGCATCAGCACACCGTAATTTACCTGGACACCGTGATTCTCCGACCGACCGACCAGCCGCGCATGTAACAGTCTGTTGGTGCTGCTCGTGAAAGGAAGTGGGAAGTTAGAATGGTTGAAATAATTTTGTAGGTGTTGGACGGATGACTCAGGGTTAGATTTCATCGACTTTGT
>NC_052473.1:5588236-5648849 GCF_009730915.1 Dioscorea cayenensis subsp. rotundata
AGGTTCATGGCGGTTCGGTTTTGATTCGATTCGATCCGGTTTTGGCGGTTTAGTTCAGCGATTACGGTTTGACAGTTCAAAGCGGTTCATGTTTTTGTTAAACTAAATAATTCAATATTTCAAATTAAATGAACACAAAAAAATACTAAAATTAATTTAATACAATATTTTTATTAAAAAAATAAAAAGTATTAATAATTCAAAAATGATATTTTTGCAATAAAAAGTACAATAGGGGAAGAAATAAAAAAATAAAAAGGGCTTGAACTTAATTATATCAAGTTGCCTACGTATCCTCTAGAGGAATCAAAGCCCACGTAGTTCTTCTTTTATTTTTATTATACATATTTTCCATATTTTCCATATTTTCATAATGTCTAATTGCTTGCATCATCATCGGAGGAGTTGGAACTAGAAGCCGCCGTTGTTGTACCTGAGCCATCATTTACCCACTCGTCTGATGATGATGAGTGTATAAGGTCTTCTTGACTTCAGTAGCCTAGCTCTTTCCCAATCATCAAAGGCAAGTTTGTGCTTCCAATGATTCCGGACCTAACCTTGATCGTCTTTTCATCTAAAAATGTTGCCTCCATTACTAAATGTTTGTTCAATCTGCGACGGTTGAGGCGGGAGCTGCAAGGGAGTTGTTTAGCAATCTTGGCTAAAAGTAGGAAAAGTCTCTGTGTGCCTACTCCACCATTCCAAAACTGAAAAATTTGGACCTGTATCATCACCAAACTCAAAAACTATTGTTAAATAAACTTCAAGCTCCGAATATGTGCCGGATGTTCTAGGCCTCTTCCTCCTTTCTAAAATTTTGTTACCCTATTTTGTGAATTTGGAGGATGATGGAGGTAGTGGAGGCTCCGCTTCTTCATCATGAGTAGAAGTTGAAGAAAATGTCTCACATAACTCATTACACAAAGTTCTAATTCTACTAACTATTAACATTACATCAATGTCTTCATCATTAAACCCCAACAAATCAAAATAATAAGTATTCAACATCTCTACTAAACCTTCAAATTTACATCTAGGATAAAAAATCATAGTAGTAAGATAAATATCGGGAATAGTTTTATAATAACTCAACCATTTTTCTCTCATGCCATAAATTGCATCATAAATAGGAGGATGTTTGAGTCCTTCCATTAAAGCACCACTAATATTTATGGCTTCAATTAAAAATTGATGAGAAGTTGGTTTGTATACACTACTAAATGTAGGAGTAGCATCATTAAAAACACGAAAAATATCTAAAATAGTAGAACATATTTCCCATTGGGTTGGCAAAAGTGTATGATGTTTAATATAAATAGATGCAAAAGAACACAATAAATTTCTATACTCATAAGATTGATCAAGTAATTTAAACGTGGAATTCCAACGAGTAGAAACATCTTTAGAAAAACGTTTTGGTGTCATTCCATTTAGTTTACAATACTTTGCCCATTCTTTTATAACTTGTGGATGCACCCAAATATATGAAATTACTTTTCTTATTGGAGATATATGTTGATTGAGCTCATGAGCCAAAGCATCTTGTACACATAAATTTAAAATATGGCATGCACACGTACATGAAAAAATTTTCCACCAAAATTCGGTTGACAAGTTCTTTTTAACTCAAAAATGGAGGCGGTATTAGCCGATGCATTATCAAAAGAAATTGAAAAAACTCTATTAACCAATCGATATTCTTGCAAAATATATAAAATCATTTTACAAATATTTTCGGCGGTATGTCTATCATCAAAAACATCTATATGCAAGTAATCGTTTTTTTGTAAAAACATTATTTTTCATCAATCCAATGACAAGTTAAACCCATATAAGAATGTTCACACCAATGATCACTCCAAATATCACTACAAAGAGAAACATGAACATTATTGTTTTTGAAAAATATTGTATTAATTCACTTTTTACGCTTTTTTTATAGTTTCAAAAGATGTCTTTTTCAAAAGTATTTCTAGGAATTTTTTTAAAACTAGGATTTAAATAATTTTGACAAAAAAATTATTAAAAACCCAATTTTTTTCACCAAAGTTAAATGATAAATGATCAATAGAAACCATCGAAGCTAATCCAATTCTACATTCATTTTCATTATAATGAAATAATTGAGTAGAGTTAGAAGGAGAGGCAAACCCGGTCATTTGAGATTGTCCTTTGCTTAATCCAACCTTAAGTGGATGCTTTGTTTGCAAATGTTTGGTGAAAGTCCCATAGCCACCTCCTTTTCGAATATTTGTAAACTTTTATTGCAATAATTACAAGAAACATCAAACTTGCCATCTCCTTTTCACTGTCTTTTTTTGAAATGAATTTTGAAGATGTCGAATTTGAATCTCTCCCACTTGCCTCCACTTCCGGTTGTGATGATGGTGGTAAATTATTTTTCACTTCCTTGGGTTGAATGTTCTATCTCACGACTCTCACCAAAAACCACTTCCGGAGCTTGCCATTTTTGAATTATGAGTGCTAGAGAATTAGAGGTTGAAGCTTGAGAGCAATTATCAATTGAGAGAAATTTAGTGTAAGTGAATTGGATGGTGAAGTGAGGTATTTATAACCAAAAGAATTGGAGATTTGGAGAAAGATGTAAATTAAATAAATAAATAAATAAATAAATAAAATGCAACGGTCAGCAATATGACTGACCGTTGCTTAAAGTAGAAATCTGCTTTGGCAGATGGCCAATTGTGTTAATCGCTTAAATTGCTAACAGTCCAATATTGGCCCGTTCAGCAACGGGCCAATTTTAGACCGTTAGCAATTTTATTCTCATTGAATAAATGAATACAGTCTACAAAGTTATATTCATCATCATTACATATATAGGAAGGAACAGCCGAACAAGCGAACATAGTTACAATTATACAAGAATTAATAATAATTACAAGATCATCGAGTCATGAGTCATCGCAGTCGCCGGCGCTTGCATCCCTTCCGCCGGACGAGCAGATAGCACTCCCCTTCATCCAAGAATTCCTCGTCAGCAACTTCACCGGTAGAAATCTCGATGAAGAGCCTCGACGAACCCATATCCGAATCATCAACCAAGAACACTGACAGAAGTCACCAAGTCATTGCCCATCGTAAGTAAAATTCTAATTAACAGACAAGATCTAAAGAGAAAGATTATCAAAACATAGAATCAACCTCCACTAAAAAAAGAAAAAGGTTATAAAAAAGAAAAAAAAACAAGAAAATGCTCAAACTTCCACTGGATTCCAACATTACAAATCTGGAAATCAAACCAGAATGGGGAAAGAGATCAAATCTTATTTTTCTCCCCACCTCCTCTACGACTGACGGAGAAAGAAATCAAACCTGCTTCTTCTCCTCTTCCTCCCCACCTCCTCTAGGACCTTTACGGCTGATGGCTCCATGCCTCCACCATCTCGGCGGCTTTGGCCTTCTCCCTTATTTTTGCCTCGCCACCGCCCAGGAGATAGATTTAGGGTTTTCAGTTTTTGAGACTAAAAGAGAACACAATAAAAAAAATAAAAACCTAATCGGTTCAAGGCTTCAAGCTCACCCGTTCAACTGTTCAAGTTCAACTAATCAAAGTTTTCAAACCTAATTCACTAATTGGTTCAAGTTCACCGGTTCAAATGTTCATTAGACTCGGTCCGTTGCATTTAATGTATCTTTAATTAATCATCAACAAAATCAGGCAAATTTATATATATATATATATATATATATATATATATATATATATATATATATATATATATATATATATATATATATATATATATATATATAATATTCATGTTTATTTTGATATAAATTCATGATCTATTCATGATAAATATTATATTTTAATAAATATTTAAAGATAATATTTTTAAAGATAAATATTTAGTTGTTATGACTTATGAGGTTGTAACTTGTAAGTTGATGATAATATAAAGATTATTTAATGAGCAAGAGTTTTAAATGTTTAATGGATTGAAAAAATAATATTTATCATGAAATAAATAACATATATTTTTTATATTTGTTTTATAATATTTAGTTTTTAATTTAATTATGATTCTTAATATAAATTCAAAATTTTATTTTGATAATATTATGCACCGTCAAGTGTCAAATATAATGATAGAATTATCATAATAATGAGAGAATTTATAAATAATTTTTAAAATTTAGATTGTTGTTTTTAAAAAAATTTGAGTAACAAACTAACAATATAATTAGTCAAGTTTTCAAATTTCAAACATATTATCAAAAATCATCACAATTAAGGTATTATGTTTAGATAATCACCATAAACATAGATGATAGGTAAATTGTTGCGTAAATGATTATCTCGGACCTAACACAGTAACACTAACAATTTATTATGAGATTATATTTTATATTTGTTCTATAATATTTTATTTTTTTTAATTTAATTACGATTCTTAATATAAATCCAAAATTTAATTTTGATAATATTATGCACTTTCAAATATAATGGGAAAATCATGAGATAATTTATAAATAAATTTTAAAATTTAGATTTAATTTGTTGTTTTTAAAAGTTTGAGTAACAAACTAACAATATACTTATATACTTGGCTAAGTTTCAAATTTCAAAGATATTATAAGAATCATCACAAGTTCACAACTATGCCGGTGCAAATATTATTTTTAACATAAGTTTATCTTTCTATGGCATAACACTAGTAAATTATTATGATATTATTTTTTATATTTGATTTATGATGTTTAAATTTTTTAATTTAATTGTGATTCTTATTATAAATCCAAAATTTAATTTTAATAATATTATGCTATATGCTCTATTAAATATAAATATAAAAAATAAACAATATCCAAAATAATATATTAAAAGAAAATTTAAGGGTATTATTTTCAAATAAATGATATTTTGATTTAATGTGAACCGAAGGTTGAACCAACGGTTCAACCGGCGGTTGAACCGCCGGTTTGAACCTCCGTTTTAAACCTTCGGTTGAACCGTGGATTGAACCGTGGGTTCCACGGTTTTCAAATTCTAAAACCGTAACCGAACCTTGTATGAAGGTTCAGGTTTCGGTTTTTAGACGATTACGGTTTTGCCGGTTCTGGTTCGGTTTTTGACGGTTCGATTCCGGTTCGGTTCCACGGTTTCGGTTCAAAATGGCCACGTCTAAGTTATGGTTCCTAAGAAATAGGAATCATTATATCCCATCAATGCTTTTGTTTGGATCGGGGCAATGAGGATTCTATTTCTTTGATGGGATGGCCCAACAATCTCATGAGAGGGATTTCTATTATCACAAAATTTAGGAGATTGGAGAAATGAGAGGTACCGTATGTATAATGTCTATATTACTCCCTTTTCACATTTATTTATTATTTAAAATTAATATAAGTCATTTACACATGTAATTAATATATTTAAAAATTAACTAACTAATATATTTAATTGTAATAATTTAAATTAATATTAATTAAAGTAAATATGATATTCAAGTTATTTTATAATGATTTTTTTTATTTTGTAGTTATTTTTTATTTTAAATTTTTGAATATCACAATTAAATTAGTTAATTATGTTAAAATTAAAATCCATGAAAAATAATAATTGAACTATAATTGTTAAAGTAAATTATTCAGTTGAAATATTTTATTATAATAAATTAAAATAAATAACTATATTCTAAATACTTAATAATAAATAAAGTTCAATATTTATTATTAAGCATAATCCATTATCCATTATCCATTATCCATTATCATTCTATTTACACAAAAGGGTATAAATGTAATTTAATTATCTCTCTCTCTCTTACTTTTCCTATTTCCTATCCCCAAGAGTTTTTAAAAACTCATGTTTGAGAGGAGGGTTTTTGAGCGAGGTAAAAATTTAGGGGGTTAGATGGAGGTTTTAAAATCTCCATTCAAGCCCAATTTCTCAACCCTCCAAAGTGGTGGATTGGGTAGGTTTTGAGAACAATGATATTTTTTGTGGACCAAAATGCCCTTATGTTTTAAAAATGTTCCAGGGTTTTAATATGTATCAGAATACAATCAGAAATTGGAGCAGCCTTTTTCCTTTTGAAGAACGACAACAACGGAGAACTTGGTTTCTCCACCACTGAATATCTCAACAATCTTGCTCGAAAACAAAGGTATTGCCCTCTTCCTTTTGTGCTTGGTTACTGCAATATATCCTTTGCTATCACTGACTCCAGAGTTTTTCAATGAGAATGAGAATGACAGTGCTTTTCTAATATGAGTTTTTCTTCTCCACTTATTTTTTTTAATAAGTTTTAATTAGATGCTTCTAATTATAAGTTTTAATCTTCTGGTTTTGTTCATGTTTCTTCTGAACTCGTCTCTATTTTCTTTTGAATTTCCAATTATATTTGTTTATCATGCTTCCTTTTTCTTAGTCCATGTTTTCTCTCTGTTTAAATGCGTAATTATGTGTTAAAATTGTGGTCATCAAGCTCAAATTACTTGTTTTTTTATCCACATTTTTTCCCCTATCTTTTGCTTCCATTTACATGGCATGAGCTCATATTGGTTAAACATTTCTAATTTGTATGTATATTGTAGCGGTCAACGCTAACAACAGAAACGATGAAGACTTGAGGGTGGCAGACAAGGAGAAGACAAAGAATGTGGAAAGAACGAGACGGGCCAATCGAGTGATGACAAACACCACTCGCTTTCGTGAATTCGTGATGTGATATGACCTGGGAATTAACGCAGTTTATCACATGGAGAGATGTGGAAGTTAGTTCATGAAAATTAGTGAATTAATGCAACCTTAATGTATGGGTAAGGTTAGCGTGTGGTGTAAGGCAACAGATTGCCAAATGGGTTATGTGTACTTTAAATATGGCCAATGAAGAGATGAGGAGATATCTCTCATTATCATTATCTACTTCTTATCTTATTCTCCCTTCCTTATCTCTCTCTCTCTCTCCTTATCTTCTCTGATTCTTAACCTCTTATCTTGAGATCGCTACACTGGTGCTTTCGTTGAGTTACCATGGAAGGGATGACCAAGCGATCTCGTGCACTGGAAGATCAACTATCTCACATCTACACTGGTGCTTTCGTTGAGTTACCATCTCTTACTTGGGTCATCGAATCTCCGGCACTGGTGTCAAAGTCGATCCCGAGAAGATCCTCGCTGTCCAGCAATGGCCTCTTCCAACGACCTTGCGTGGGTTGCGCGGCTTCCTTGGCTTAACGGGGTACTATCGCCATTTTGTTTCTCATTATGCCAACCTTGTCAGTCGGTTGACCGACTTGCTTCGAAAAAACACCTTTGTGTGGACCAAGGAGGCTACCATGGCTTTCGAAGCATTAAAGACCGCATTGACTACCACTCCCGTGCTATAACTGCCCAGGTTTGACCAGCAATTTGAAATCCACACTGATGCTTCAGCAACGGGGGTAGGAGCTGTGCTATTACAAGACCAACACCCAGTTGCTTATTTTAGTAAAACTTTGTCTCCTCGGCTGCGAGCTGCATCGGCATATGCACGTGAGATGTATGCCATTACGGAAGCCGTCCGTCGGTGGCGGCAATACCTGCTTGGCCGACCCTTTCTGATTTACACCGACCATCAAAGTTTGAGGACCATGATGTATCAAATGGTTCAAACTCCTGAGCAACATAGGTGGCTCATCAAATTATTGGGTTATGAATTTCAAATATTTTACAAACTCGGCAGCAGTAACCAATCGGCTGATGCTCTTTCTCGCATCCCAAATGAATCAGGCCCCCACCTTCTCTCCATGAATATCACACGACCCCTACCAGCCTTATGGGGGGCACTACACCATGCATACAAAGCCGATACCACCATGCAGGACCTATTTTCTTCCATCCACCAGAACCCCGACGACCACCCGAATTATTCCATCAGGAATAACATTATCCTCTTCCAGGGTCGAGTCCTAGTTCCAAAGAATACCGCTCTTGAACAACTCCTTATTTCGGAGTACCATAACACACGGGTAGGTGGGCACGCCGGTATCCGACGTACATTCCATCGCATTGCTTCAACCTTCACCTGGCCCAACCTTAAGAAGGACGTCCGTGATTTCATCAATAACTGTCACATTTGTTAGAAGGTTAAACCTTTCAATTAGGCCCCGCAAGGACTTCTCAAACCTCTCCAAATTCCTGGCAAGTTTTGGGAAGCTGCTTCAATGGATTTTATCACACACCTTCCCCCTTCTTCAGGCAAGACTGTCATCCTTGTTGTAGTTGATCGCTTGTCCAAACATGCTCATTTTTCAGCTCTGCCAACCCATTTCACTGCTACCCTTGTTGCCGATGTCTTCGTTCGAGATATCATCCGTCTTCATGGCTTCCCAACCTCCCTAGTGTCTGATAGAGACCCATTGTTTCTCAGCCAATTCTGGCAAGAGTTATTTCGATTGCAAGGCACTCAGTTATCCATGAGTAGCGCGTACCACCCCCAAACGGATGGACAGACCGAAATCCTCAACCGCTATTTAGAAGATTATTTACGGTGCTTCACTGATGATCATCCTCGACACTAGCAGTGACTTCTACCCTGGGCCGAGTATCATTACAACACAACATGGCATTCATCCATACAAATGACTCCCTTTGAAGCGATTTTTGGACAAGCACTCCCCGCTCTACTTGATTATATGAGTGGTAGTTCCTCCGTGGATGCTGTTGATACTCTTCTTTAGGATCGAACTCACACTCTCAGTACACTCAAAGCAAATCTTCTATGAGCTCAACACCGCATGAAAACCCAGGCCGACGCCAAGCAGACCGACATCTCTTTTCACGAAGATGACTGGGTCTTCCTCAAACTTCAACCATATCGGCAACGATCACTCACCGGACACTCCACCCACAAGCTTTCCAAACGGTTCTTTGGTCCATTTAAAATTCTACAAAAAATCGGCCCGGTGGCTTATCGTTTAGCCTTACCCAATACCGCCCAGTTACACGACGTCTTCCACGTCTCCAAGCTCAAACGATGTGTCGGTGATCCCTCGATCCAGCAGCTGCCACTTCCATCTGAATTTTAGAATGATAGGCCCATCGCTCAACCCGCAGAGATTATTAACTCCCGATTCATTATTCACTAAGGACAACATCTTCCCCAACTTCTCGTCCGATGGGAAAATCAGGGCGCTATCGATGCTACCTGGGAAACGGAAGAGGAACTTCGCCGGAATTTTCCTTGTTTTCATCTTGAGGACAAGGTGGTCGTCGGAGATGGGGCACATGTAGCGGTCAACGCTAACAATAGAAACGATGAAGACTCGAGGGTGGCAAACAAGGAGAAGACAAAGAATGTGGAAAGAATGAGATGGGCCAATCGAGTGATGACAAACACCACTCGCTTTCGTGAATTCGTGATGTGATATGACCTGGGAATTAACGCAGTTTATCACGTGGAGAGATGTGGAAGTTAGTGCATGAAAATTAGTGAATTAATGCAACCTTAACGTATGGGTAAGGTTAGCGTGTGGTGTGAGGCAACAGATTGCCAAATGGGTTATGTGTACTTTAAATATGGCCAATGAAGAGATGAGGAGATATCTCTCATTATCATTATCTACTTCTTATCTTATTCTCCCTTCCTTATCTCTCTCTCTCTCTCTCCTTATCTTCTCTGATTCTTAACCTCTTATCTTGAGATCGCTACATATATCTTCTTACTATTTGCTGATATTGAACTACAAGAGTATTATGATTTTCCCTTTATTTATTTATTTATTTATTATATAAAATGAATAATCTTTTTATACTGTACAATCTATGCTTGTTTTATTGTTAGAAGCTGATCTTTGCAATCATAAACTATACTTGGGGGTTATGTTTGATTCACACCTCCAATTACTGCTCTGATTTCTGCATTAAATTTACAACATCCTTAGAATTGTGATTTTGACATAAATTTATAAAGGAAAGAAGTGCATTGCCTTCTCAAACTCGTTTGTGAGTTGTTTGACGATGTGAACTTGCTCTCATGAACAACTATTTTAAAATAAATCAAATGAGAAGTTAGGTGGTGAGCAATGTATAATTACTGCCCCATAATCTAATATGTTACAAAATATAACGGACAAATGCATATAATTTACATACAAGACCAAATGCTTGTAACTTTGTGTATAATTTCTGTAAAATCAAGGGATAATTCTTTAGCATGTAGTTCCATAACTCACATTTGAAATTACAGCTATACAAAAGTGGATTATTTTACAAGCAAATCCTATAACTTGATCAGTTACAAAATCCTTTTTTTTTAGATGCTTGTAATGTTGTTTCATAATCAGTCTATTTTGTTTGAGTAGTGGAAGTAATTGACCAAATGTTAGTACCTATAATATTAAATTATTGAATATTTATGTAAAGGCTAAGTTAGATTTGAAAATTGGAATTGTGTAGAAACTTGTCTTTAATTAAAAGAAAATGAAAAGAATGAAGTATATCATGGACTCTAACATCATATAATATGAAATTATATCCCCATTTCCAAATCAGACAGCATGTCATTAATTTTGAAGAACATCACCACTAAGATTTAGGCTATATGATTTTTTGTGATGATTTATACTAAACTTCTATGTTACTTTATACTAAATTTTATGCAAAAAAAAAAGGTTTGCTTCGCATTTTGATAAATGAATTTGTTATGTTTAGATGGATTATGTAAAAAAAATGTTGCCTAAACTTTTGATGGGTGTAACTATGTTGAATTACCATTTTATAAAATTGCAACAATTACATCATTTAGCAGCAGATGAGGTCGTTATTGACATAATTGGTTGATATGCAAGACGTAGGGATGAACTTAGTAGATACTGAATCCCACGTAAAATTTGGTTAGAAGCAGACAGAGTATGAGATGGGTTAATGTCGCATCTACTTTCAAGTGATTTATGTCATAGTATGGTACGGATGAGTCCTACAAATTTTCAAAGATTGTGTGACATGTTAATAAGAGAAGGAGGTCTTACACCAACACCACAAGTTACCGTTGATGAATAGGTTGCGAAAACACTATATCTATTAGTTCATAATGTTTTGCATCATGATTTATCCTTTTTCTTTCGGCGGTCTAGTGAGACAATTTTTCTTCATTTTCACAATGAGCTAGAATCTATAGTGGAATTGGAGGATAAATTCTTGAAACAACAGAAACTTCTTTAGAAATATTCAACATTACTATATTTTAGAAATGAGCTAGTTCGAAAGAACACTAAGTTATCCATTCCTGTAACTAGATTGTATGAACGGGACTTGACCAATCCAGGATCAACAACATATTTGATTCCAGGGATTGTTACTGATGTCTCAGCAATGTTTGTAGCTAATATAACCTGCAAATTCATTAGATAGACTAATAAACCAAGGAAAACACAGAGAGAATCATCAATGGAAAATGAGAACACATCAAATACTTTACTTTTTTGCCTTAGATAAAATCTTACAAGAATTTCACACAACAAATATAGAATTTGAATATATATATATATATATATATATATATATACATATAGTGGCTTTAAGAAAAACTTTGCTTATTCAATGAAAAAATTGCACTATATACAACTGTGAGCTTCTAAGTGGGAAGCATTTGTCTAGACAAACAATGTGAATATATGTCCTAGCCCTATTTCAGAATCCATATTCATAAAAACAATAAAATAATATCACCATCCTTTCAGGTGCACATTATGAGCTCTAACATATCAACCACCATTGTTCTGTTTAGATCTGTATGCCATTAGTATTATTTCGGGCCTTGACCAATCCAGGATCAACAACATATTTGATTCCAGGGATTGTTACTGATGTCTCAGCAATGTTTGTAGCTAATATAACCTGCAAATTCATTAGATAGACTAATAAACCACAGAGAGAAGTAACATGATAAACATACCTGTGCAGAAAATTCTTCTGATTGCACAAGAAAATCTCGGATGTGATCCTTGAAAATACAATGAATTGATGAACTTCAATCCTTTACATGTACAGTGAGAAACAAAATGGTCAAAATATGCTGATGAATCAAGCCCACACAACCACAAACTCATAATGCTGGAAAAATTCAGAAAGCATAGATGAAGTCCACAAGAAAATAACTAAAAAAAAAGCAAACACAACAAGATTAATCTGAGTCCCCTTCACTATCATCCTCTTCAGAGGTTATGGAAAGTAATCGTTCCCCAAGGGAATGTGAACCGGTTGACATTGCGTCCATTTCTGAAAAATTGTTATAAGCAGGGAAGAAAAACAAGTTTAAAAGTTTAGTAAACAAAATTATAAAAATAAATAAGAATGAGGGTTTTGAAAAATAACCTCACTTAAAAATTGTTTGAGAATGCAATAAGTTGTCCAACTCTTCTCTGCATTCTTCGTCTATAATAGGTGGAAGGCAGTGGCAAGCAACCAATCACGTGAACACATCAACGCCTCAACCATCCTTGGATATAAAGAACTCCTAAATGAATCAAGAATTCTACCACCACCGAAAAAGGCGATTCGAAGAAAGCGCAGAAACTTGAACACTTAATAACTCCCGAGCTATGTACTGACAAGATTGGGTACTTGTGACCATTCAACCTCCACCAGCGAGAATATCAAATTGTCGAGTGTATGGTTCACAACTATCATTCAAGTATTTATCGACTTCATGCTTACTTGATGAAGAGTCTTCAGGATCTGCATATTCAGCAAAAAGATCTGATTCTTGTTCCTTAACTTCAATTGGAGCACTTTGTGTGTTTTGCTTATCATTTGAGGACTGTGGATTTTCTTTGTTATACAAGTTGAACAAATCCTTAAGCAACTTCTCAATTTTTTGGCACAAAGCTTCAATATAATCTTGTGGTTTTCGACATTTAGCATAAAAATGTCTAAGTAATTTGAACTTGAACCTTGGATCAAGAACAAAAGCCACAAACAATACATCACTAATTTTCTCTACATCCCCCCAATACTTGTCAAACTTTTGCTTCATTCTAATAGCCATCATACAATGTGTGGGATTCTCATCTGGTTGATTTATCATCTTATCCAACATTTGGGAAATATCAAATATTTCTGGAAGAAATAAGTTTGATGTTGTATATGATGACCCACTAAACTTTTTAGTAGCCATATAAAAAGTCTTCAGAAACTCTGTATATTCCCTTGCATGCTCCCAATCATCATCAGTAGGTGGTTGTTGATCTTCTTCTATGAAATAATTATCATAATTCCCATCGCCAACCATCACATTAAATGCCTTTTGGAATCTTATTGCTGTATCCAACATAAGATAGGTTGAATTCCACTTAGTGGCCACATCTAAACACAATAAGGCTTTTGTTTCAATTTTTTCTATTTCACAACATTCTTCAAATAAATGTTGTCTCACTGTTGAAGACCGCACAAATTTGCAAGCAAGCCTTATGGAAGAAACAGACTTCTCGATCTCCTTCAAACCTTCATTCACAATCAAATTGATGATGTGAGCACCACATCTTAAGTGTAGAAATTTTGGCTCCAAGACAATAGAACTTGTAGCATAACACAATTTCCTCCTCAAACTGTTTAGTGCTGCATCATTAGACGATGCATTATCAACTGTGATAGAGCATAGTTTTTTTATCTTCCATTCCCGCATGCATGTCTCAAGCTCTCTACTAATGGTCTCCCACTTGTGATTTGGAACTTGAAAAAAGTTGATGATTCTCTTATGCAAAACCCAACCCTGGTCAATAAAATGCGCTGTGACACACATGTAGTTGATATTCTGAATGGATCTCCAAGTGTCTGTGGTCAAGGAAACTCTATGCTTCTTCATACTCTTACACAATTTTGTCTTCATGTCCAAGTGCAGTTGGTAACAATCTCTAGCCACAGTTGCCCGAGATGGTGGCTTAAACTTAGGTTGTAGCTTGAAACAAAATGCCTTGAATGCCACATTTTCAACATGCCTAAATGGTAGCTCCCCGCACACTATGTACTCGGCACAAGCCATTCTACAAACTTTAGGATCAAAATTCACGGTCACCAACTTACCATCAGTTCCATCTACCTTGTCATATATGCTTACGCAAAGTACTAGTCCCATTTTTGCTCTTATCACACTTATAATTCTTCTTGCAGTGTTTACATTCAACCCTATCAGTCCCTTCTATTTCTTTGAAATCTTCCCAAACATCGGACCGCAAAGAAGATTTCCTCTTTCTTGAAACAACACTTGACGCTGTCTCTGTTACATTTCTAGATGTAACTTGATTTTCTTCAGCCATCAAATTTGCTAAACCAATAATAAAACAATCAAGTTAGAAATTAGAAATTAGAAAGCAACATAGTGGTACAGTGATCAGTCCAAAGAAGTAAAGTGGAAACATTGCAAATTTAATTGGATTAGTCAGAAATTCAGAATTATACATGATACCTAGAAATTAGAATGAGTAAATAATCTACCAAAACAATAACACATGTAGTTCCAAGTTTCCAACCAATTGCCTGCATTCCATTCTTTTCTTTAATGATTAAGAGAAGAAAAGAATATAGAAAAGAGAAAAGGTGATAAGGTCCAAGAGAATGCATTTTAAACTTTCAGTGAATATAGAAAACAATAAATCATAAACAGTAAATAATAAACAAAATCTGAAAATCAGTGAATCACCATCACTAAACACTAACACAAAAAGGAAGATCAAGCTTGGATCGATCACCAAAAAGGCAAAACCCCAAGTCCTCAACCTAAATTGCTTAACCAAAGCCAATCGGCCAAAAACACCAAACTAAACCAAAAACAAGCGGAAATCCTCGAATCATCCGTCGATTGTAACAATAACCCATTCAGATGCAAATCAATCATCGAGAAAAAGAAAAGAACACAATCAAGAGTCAAAAGATACCTTTCGATCGAAATCTTCAACTTTGAAGAAAGAGAGAGAGAGAGAGAGAGAGAGAGAGAGAGAGAGAGATAGAGAGAGGTAGAGAAAGACCAGAGAGCGAGCGTGGAGGAGAGTGAGAGGGATCAGGAAGACTGGGAGAGGCCAGAGGCTGAGTGGCGGAGCCAGAGATTCAGAGTCCCTTTGGCCACCGGTCACTTGGTTTCGGAGGCAGAGAACTCTGAGAAATGAGAAGAGCTTTTACTTTTTAGTTTTTGCTCTCTGAGTTCTGAACCGGTGAAAACTGAAAAGTATAAATTTATAAAACCTAAAAAGTAAAAAGTAAAAAACCATATAACATATTTACAGATTTTAGATTTATAAATAAACCGGTCCGGTCCGGTTTGGACCGCGGTTCCGAAAACTGGAACCGGACCAGACCGGTTTGGAACCTGTTCCAAAACTGGACCGGACCGGTTAATAATGAAACCGGTTGGAACCGGACCGGCGGATCAAATAAAACCGGTCCGGTCCGGTTTACGGTTTAATCGGTTTTTTTGAACATCCCTACTATATTTTATCCATATTTTAAGGTAAGAATTTATATATTGAATTATAATTTTGTGTTGAAATGCGTGTATGTTGAGAATGAAAATGTAAAATTATTTCACATGATTGTGTCGGTGCTATTAATGGAACACATATTCGTGTGAAGCTAGTACAGAAGCTCCCAAGTATCGTGGGAGAAAAGATTATCCAACACAAAATGTTTTGGCCACATGCACATTTGATTTAAAGTTCATGTATGTGTTACCTGGGTGGGAAGGTACAACGTCAAATTCGAGAATTATCAAGAATGCCTAGAACATGTCCTCTTAAAATTCTAGAAGATACTTATGTGCATGATATAATATTAAATAAAACACAATATAGATATAGAATGTATAACAAAGTTTAATTAATCTCTGGGAAAATATTATCTAGTTGATGCCGGCTTCATGTTGAGACGTGGACTTATTACACCTTATAGGGGGGAGAGATATCACTTGAAAGAGTATTCGCATAATCCACCAGGAAATCCACATGAATTATTTAATCTTCGACATGCATCTTTGCGCAATTCTATTGAACAAGCGTTTGGTGGTCTAAAAAAATGTTTCACTATAATTGGAAGCTCTACAGAGCCTCATTACAGTTTGGAAACAAAAAGAAAAATATATTTTTACATGTTGTATCTTACACAATTATTTAATGTGTGCAGACCTTGATGATCCAATAGTAGCACAAGTTGATAGTGAACTTGTGGATGGAGCAGAAGATGAATATTATGTTAGTCGGGAAAATAATGAAGAAACAATGGAAAGAGAGATTATTAGAGATGTTATAATAGCTGAAATGTGGCTCAGTTATAATGAGTAATTTGAATTATGTGGCACAAGTCGGTGTTTGTCTTATTGGATGTTTTACTTTTATTACTATACCACTGAGTGGTAACTTTTTAATTAACATATGGTCTTTTATGTACCCGTTCTTATTATATCCTTTTATTCTTAATGTATGGCCTTTTATGTTAAAATGTATGGCTTCTATGTTTTACTCTAATTTTGTTACTCCTTCTTATGGGTTATATGTGTGTCTATATATGAATAAACACATTGTCATTGTTAATCTTCTTTTATATGTTTTTGTTGTATTTAAAGTATGCCTAGGAGAAAGACAAACACAAATGTTACTGATGGAAATGCCATCTATGTATGGAATTTTAATATGGATGATGCTTTAATTGATGCATATTTGCATCAACAAACAATGACCAATAGAATTGGGGGTACCTTACAACACATGCATTAGAAAACATTGTCAATGAGTTGAAGTAAAAATTTCTGGATAAACCAATAGATAAAAAAAAGTTTCGAAACCGCATGAAAAACATGAAAAGAGCATTTACCAAATGCTATGATGTATTCAAGAATGGGATGAGTGGATTCACTTTGAATCCAACAAAGAAAATGTGGGACGCTGAGCCTGATGTATGGTAGCACTTAATTAAGGTTAGTTTTTGTTTTTTGTTTTTATTTTTTTTACCACAAGTAATGCAAGCTAATATTTATATTATAAGATGGAATCTTCTTACCATTGCTCCATTTATAGGTCAAACCAGAAGCTACTGAGTGGATGAATAAAAACATTAGAAATTATGAGAAGTTAGTTCAGCTCTATAGACAAGATAGATCAACTGGGCAGCATGCTAAGATTACGTCAGAAATGAGGCGAAGAAGACATCAAAATTCAATGAATACATTTGGTGGACCTCATTCAGGGGACACAATTAATGACATTGATTCAAGGTTTCTCAAAACACAACAAACTTAGAAAATTTGGAGGAGAATGAAATTGGGTTTGTAGAGGAAGCATCTCCTAAAGCTCCAAGTTCTTCCAAGTCCAAGAAGGCTAAAAGGTCCGATAGTCATGACGATGTTATCGTGTTATCTACAGGGATGGAGGTATCGAATGCGATTGTTGAATCAACAAATGCAATAGTCAAAGTATCTAACACTGTGTTGATGTGACCACCCAAATTTTGAATAAATTTGGTCCAAACACGGATCCAATTAAAGTGTCCGATGTGTGGGCTACGCTACCGAATTTAAGGTTCTCACAAATTTTTCTAAACCAAGCTTATTTGTTCTTCATGAAGGATCCTAAGATGTTGGAAGCTATAATGGGATGCCCGAATGAATATAGCAAGTCATTGTTGTTGACTTTAATTGGCTATCATCAAGAATCATGCAACCGAAAAAAATGAAAGGTAAGTGTCCAAACATTTGTGGAAAATTTTTTATCTTGAGTATATCTCAATATCATTTATGTTACTAATTATAATCTTCGTTATTTGTAACAAGACTAAACAATTCTACGAGTAAACAACCTTGGTTTATATATATATATATATATATATATGTTTTTGTCTTCGTTATTTATCATTCTTAGTATTTACCATTGAATATCTTTATCATTTATTTTCTTTAATGTTTTGTTATTGTGATCTTCTGATGCAGGTAATGAAAAAGTTATCTTCGTCTATGTTGAAAACTAGTGCAAGTGGTTAGTGTTGTGTTTTGTAAAACCTTGAACTATATTACTTTCTTAATTGATATAATAGCAATTGTGATCTTGTGGCCCATGTGATGAAAAAGTTATCTTCATCTATGTTGAAAACTAGTGCAAGTGCTTAGTGTTGTGTTTTGTAAAACCTTGAACTATATTACTTTCTTAATTGGTGTAATAGCAATTATGATCTTGTAGTGCATGTGATGAAAAAAGTTATGTTCAGTGTTACTTTTTTAAATCATTAGTGCCATTTTCATCTTTGTAATGCTGTGATGTGTGATTTTGCGGTCAATATTGTCAGTAGATAGAGTGAATGCCATGAGTATACACTCAAATGAGATTGAATATGAGAAATCTGTTTCTCCTCAGTCCACTGTTTATAGGAGTGATCTCTAAACAAAGATAGCTTATCACAGAGGACACATCAATTTGGAAATGTCCATCTTTTACTCTGTACATAGTCTCTTGTTGGGCAGAAATATAAGCCTTTATTTTGGCTGAATAAGATTTTGCATACCTTTTTTCACAACCATCTTTCCTTGGTTTATTTGAGAGGAGAGTTGGGATATATACTAGAAATACACAATACCAGCACTGTAGCTGATTTTAAAAAAGCTATGGGTGATTTCTTCTCTTCGGCTTTTTTGTTAGACTCAGGCTGCATTCTTTCTTGGTTATACATACATCTATTGCTAGGTACTAACCAAGTGCTAATATATTTTTCCACATTACATCTGCGCTTATAATTTTCTTCGTATGCCATGCAAATATTATTGTTCTTATCATCATGCTCTACAGGTTTTAGAAAGAAAAGCTGATACAATTGTTTTTCAAAATTTTTGGTGCATTGAACTTTTGGACATTTTGGATACTTTTGGGAGGAACGCAAATTTGGTAGATATGATACACCTTTTAATTGTGAAGCATTCATGGACACCATATAATTGTAAAGAGCCTCTGATAGTTTATCTGGGAGAAGACAAGATGCCAATTTTAGGAGCTGTAAGCAACTCATAAACTGTTGAAAAAAAATTAAATAAATACTAGTAAAATTAAACTTTATAGTAATGTTAATTAATCTAGTAATGATATTAATTAATAGAGTAATATTAATTAATATAGTAATAATCAAGGGAGAGATTTATGTAAACAATGGAGAGAATCATGTGAGTTTCATGTAATTGTAAATGAAGTTATAACTTTGTCATTCATCCTAGTGGTAATTTAGTAATATTACTATATAACCTTACCTCCAATTGCCTTCAAACCAAACACAATAAGGTTTCGAAACCTCCATTTACCTCACTTTTCCCCATGCAAGAAAGAATTTAAAACTTCCTTTTACCTCCCATTACCATACTTTACCTTACTTTATAAAACTTTCTTATACCTCCATCCAGGCAAAGCCTTACCTCCAACCAAATACAATTTTCATTATTATCTTCATTCCTCCTATTCTCATTCCTATCCCTCTCCTTTTCTCATTTTCATTCCGCAATTCAAATGAACCCTAATGGTGTATTTATTTGGCCAGATTTAAAAATGCATATAATTAGAATTACAAGATTGTTCAAAATTTGATGTATGTAAGAAGTTTAAAGTAGTTACAACTACTTTATAATGGGATTGATTGGATTTGGAACTATGCCCAAATTGGCCGTAATTCATTATCCAGGAGTTGAAATTTAAAGCACATGGTGTCACGTCAAGTTTAGATTAGGAAGTCATAGAATTCATAAAATATTAATTAATTAATTAATTATCAATTATTAAATTATTAACACATATGCAATACTTAATTTAAAAAGCAATATTATTCGAATATTTAATATAATTATTTATAAGACATTTGTAAAATTTTAATGAAACAAATAACATAATCATATATAAAATTAATTAAATATAAATCTAATTATTTTTTTTATAATTAACATAATCTAATGCAGTGGTATATACTTAAAAAAACTTAATGATTATCTAAGTGAGGGTAACCTCACTGGATGTATGTATAACTTCTAAATACATTAAACCAACCATAAGTTTTTCAAATCCAGATTTACAAATCTCTCCAACCAAACATAATAATTTGTAATCCACTACTTCAAATACATCCAACCAAACACTAAATTTTACTCTCATATATGTTTAAATACAATGATTTATAACTACATTATAATTAGAAGCTCACTGCATTTATAACTATATCTAACCAAACGCCACTTAAGTGTTTGTGGTCTCGGTCACATCCGGCAACCGAACTCTCCCTTAGCTAGGGCTGTAAACGAGCCGAGCCGAGCTTGGCTATGTTCAACCTCGGCTTGTTACTATTTTGATCGAGCTCGAGCTCGAGCTGAGCTTATTTCGAGTTTCATTAATGAGGCTTGGCCTCGGTTCGTTAAGAAAATTAAAGGCTCGGGCTCGGCTCGTTAGATCGTTTAAGCTCGATAATTTTTTTAATTTTAATTTTTATATTAAATAAAATATCATTGAGGCTTGTTTAATGCAGGCTCGGCTCGGCTCGAGCTCGGGAATCATTTAAGGCTCGGCTCGATTTGAGCTCGGGAATCATTTAAAACTCTGCTCGATTTGAGCTCCAGAATCATTTAAAGCTCGGTTCGAGTTCAAACTTGTCAAAAGCCTCATTAAACAATAATAACAAAATGCATAAGGGTTACAATCATCAAGCTATCTATGCTCAATTGCTCATCTTTCAAATCTTGTTGTAAAACACTAAAACAATCAAGTCTAAAATTAGAAAAATAAAAAACCATCACATAAAGATTCAAGTCATACATAGCATAATTAGACATCAAAATAAGCCATGTTCAAAATCAAACATCAATGAAGTCTTGGCATAATCCAAAATCAACATAATTAAGTCTACAATTGTTCATATAAGAAGGGCTTCATTTTAGTGATAAATTCATTGCTTCCATAGCTTGAAAATTCCTACAAAACATTAAACATAACACATATTTTTACTTTTGTTAATACTTAACATAGCATATGTACAAAATAGAACTACAAATTTAATTACCAAATTCAACTCAATGCCTCCATTAAAGCATTTGCAAGTAGAAATATCATTCATGGTTACAAGATTTCTTTGACCTCATCCATCACCTAAACAAAAAGAAAAAAAATATTATATTTTCAATTTAAGTATAAAATATCAAACAATGAATACATCCATAAATAAATTTAATAAAGATAGAAATAGATAAAAATTACCTTTGCTTTTCTTTTAATACAATAAAAGCTTCGAAGCCAATCTTCCCCACAAAGTAGTGCTTCCACGGTATCAGTAGCTAAAGATGCACGATGCGGCTTAATTACTCTACCACCGGCACTAAAAGCGGACTCAGAAGCCACTGTGGAAATAGGAATAGACATGAAATCATGTGCCATTTTTGATAAAGTTCGAAACTTCAAAGTATTTGAATTCCACCACTCTATTGCATTAAATTGTGATGCTTCATTTGGAGAACAAATATATACTCCCTCTTCCAAGTACACATCCAATTCACATTTAACATGATGATGATGAACTGTGTCAACCATCCTAATATAATTATCAAAAGCTTTGCGCCTACTAACAATATTTTTGCCTTTGTTAATTCCACTAGCCGAACTACCACCACCACTTGCTTGAAGATTTTCTTGGTTTTCATTAGCAATTATTGATTTATGAGTTGTAACATAATTCTCATAAATCTTATAAAGAGAGTCTCTTACATAATTGATATGGAAATCAACATCTTCTTCGGCATACAAAGTAGGAAAATAATATTCAATCATCTTCATCTTGTTTCTTGGGTCTAAAATAGCCGCAATGGATATCAATAAATTGCCGCTTCCCCAATATTTCAAATACTTAGTTCTCATTTCTCTCACCATTCCCCTCATTTGCTTATTCCCAAAAGCAAATTTTTCATTCAAAATTGTTTTATCCTCCAAAGTTCCGGAAGAAATAAATTTGAAGTTAGATATTCGGATCCCGACACAATATTTGTTGCCACCTTGAACACTTTAAGAAGTGAACAAACTTCTTCTACTTTGGCCCACTCTTCCGCATTAGACAAATATTTGTAGCTTTCATCTCTTTTTTGGTATCGAGGACAAACATCTTTGAACTCCAAAGCAATAGACAACATATCATGTGTAGCATTCCATCGAGTGCAACAATCCAAGATCAACTTCTTTGAAGGCAAATGCAATTGTTTAGCAATGTCACTAAACATCATAAGACGTGTTTGAGATCCTCCAAAATACTTAACACTTTCCCGTACTTTAAAAATTATATCTTCAATGGCGGAAAGTCCATCTTTCACCAATAAATTTATTATGTGTGCACAACATCTTACATGAATTAATATTCCTCCAAGTGGAAGCCTATCTTGGTAATTAAGGCTTTCTTTCAACAAGCATGCGGCAAGATCATTATAAGATGCATTATCCATTGTAATACTCAAAACTTTGTTGTCAATTCCCCATTCTAGCAAACATTTATAAAATTTATCAGAAATGACAACACCCGTGTATGGAGGTGGACAATCACAAAAGTTTATGATTCACTTTTGTAATTTCCAATTTGAATCAATAAAGTGGTATGTCAACACCATGTATTGAATATTTTGCATGGATTTCCATAAATTGGTTGTCAAGCAAACTTTATCAACACTTGCCAATAATGCTTTTATTTTCTTTTTTTTTCTAGTTCATAAGCACTCATGCAATCATTTTTAAGTGTGGCTCTAGAAATTTTTTGGAAATGAGGTGTAGCGGCTTTCGTCAACAATGTAAACAGCTCATACTCCGCAAAATTAAATGGTAACTCATGAACCATAACCATATGAGCCAATATTTCTTCAACTCTTGCATGATCATACTTGAAATTTTGCACATAGCTCAAACTTTCGGAATGAGGGGGAACCAAGGCAATACTTTGCTGACCTGATAGAATATGTTGACGTCGTGGACAACCTTTCAAGTGTCTTAAAAATGTTGATGTAGCACCACCTTGGTTGAGGGAAAGCTTGCTTTTACAATATATACATTCTGCTTTTTTCACCCCTTCTTTAGTGATTACTTCCTTGAATTCTTCCCACATTTTAGATGTCTTATTTCTTTTTTTCTTCTTAAAAAGATTCTTTTCTTCTTCCATATGTTCTTCAAGTATTTTGTTTGCTTCAATAGTTGGACTTGTACATGACTCATGATTTGATGAAGCGTGATGTGGCTCTAACATATCTGAAATTGCACAATTAAATGTGTGTTAAAACCATCAATTTGTTCAATCTCCAGAGAATAAACTCAAACTCAAACAAAAGCACTTCTAAAGCAATGAGATTTTCTAAAACATTGCTTGAAAGGAGTGAACTCCATTCACACAATCAGCACTACTACCACTACAATTTGATTTTTCAATCAAAACAATTTAACTATTAAAAAATATAATCTTGAAAAAAGAGCACAAATCAATAAAAGAAAAAAGAGCATTAATGTAGAAGCGAGATCACCTTTCTAGGGCGATGATCACTGTACTCGACCTCGTCAGCGTAGCGGAACCGGAGCGCTCTTCAGCGGCCTTGGCGGAGTTCGAAGAGAGAATGGGGGAAAACGGGAAAAGAAGAAATGAGGTTCATTTTATTAATTTTTAGGGTTTCACCTTTTAACCCCTCAAAAATTAAAAATTGCTTCTACTCTTTTTCTATCCAAACTTACTTAGAAGCCCTTGCATAATGAATAAATTATATTTAAAAAGTAGAAATTTAAAATTTTCAATAATTTTGGAAAAAATTCATTAATTCATGGTTTCACCAGATCAATGATCTCGTTTAAGTAGAGTTTTAAAAAATTCTTCATAAATTATACAATTAATTAAAAACGTTCTTTTTATTCATGCTATCTTGCATCATTTCAAAAAGTTTAGTGGAAAATAAAACTCGTTTATAGTTTTTATAATATTATTATCGTATATATGCTCGATAATAATACTATAAATAGTTCTATTCATAATTTTTTGTAAATAAACATGTAAATGTATATGATACATTGATATTATAAATAAATCCCTTAATGATTTTTGTGAATGTGCTATTAACGAGATGATAAACAAGTCCTTTAACGATTCTTATAAACAAGCTTTAATTGATACATTATACAAGTTCTTTAACAATTCATATAAACGAGTTTTTAACGATTCATATAAACGGGCTTTTAACGATTCATATAAATGAGCATATAAATGAGCTTTTAACGATTCATATAAATGAGCTTTTAATGATTCATATAAATGAGTATGCTAACGAGCCTTAATGAGCCGGGCTTGATGGTGTTCAGTCTCGGCTCATTTATTTTATGAGCTTAATAATTGGGCTTGAGAATCGCTCATTTAACTTAACGAACGAGCCAAGCCGAGCCCTTAACGAGCCAAGCCTTCGAGCTTTTAACGAACGTATTGGCTCGTTTACAGCCCTACCCTTCGCGTAGGGTTTTGTGAGGAGTAGGGAAGTGATTTGTCAAGGAATGAGATTTGGTGAACATCTCCAAGTTCTCTGATTTTTTGAGTAATTGGCTGTTCTTCGCGGAATTTTAAATTTTTTAATTATATATATATATATATATATATATATATATAGTTGGATTGATGTTGCTATCAATTATTTAGGATGTGAGTGTTGGTGCTTGGAATGTTTGATTTTCTTCTATTTTTGTAAGTTTTGGATCTAGGGTTTTATTTTATGTGTGGTTGAGATTACTTGGTTGAACTCGTTCCAAATATTTTTCTGATTTTTTAAAGGTTTTCATTAATGCACCTTGAGAAACATTCTGAATTTTTATCTTTTATTTTGTTAATTTATAACAATAAGAAGCTGGGAGTCCCAACTATTTTCGTGTCGGCCACATAAATCTAATGAAAGATATTTATTAATAAGTGATGCTTAAATATAGCTCCTAAACTATTTGTTTTTGAGTCAACACTCACATTGATTCAATTAGAAATTCCAAATGAAAAATCCCTCACTCAAAAAATAAAATTGTATGATGGCAAAATCCCTCTAGAATAACTATCACAATAGGTGCAATTTGCTTTCTTGTGTTTACTGCAATAACTTTTTCTTGATAGTTTTTTTCAACTAGCGGGTGCCTGAGTGCTCTGAACATGACTAGATGATGAATACGTGAACCTATGAAACAAATTTGAGGGCATTTTGAAGGTAACTTGTTATCTTTTGATGGTGCTCATTTTATGCTTTTATAAGAACTTTGGTCTTAATTATTGGACTATGGTTTGTGCTTTATTTGATGATGTTCATTGAGATCTTGTTTTGGAGACTTAGAGAGCACTAGCTTGTGGCCAAAGATTTGAGCATACCTGCCTGGCTATAATTTTAAAAAGGAATTTAGATCTTGCTTGGATGATTGGTATTATTGATCTTTCTTTTGATAATGTAGAAATTCTAGTACTCTGTGCCTATATTTATTACTGCCATCGGATTGTAGGTCATAGGAGAATCTCTGATTCAGAGGAAAGATGACACTACAGAGGTCCTCAAGTTAAGACTAGAAGCTTTCCATGGGCAAACTTCACAAGTATGTTCTCAAGTTTTATTTTTGCTTTATTTCAATCTCCTTAGAGATTTTGTAGCTCATGGTTTTGTTTCAGATCCTACATCATCATTATTCTGATGTACTCATCGTTTAATCTAATCATTGATATTGCTACAATTAACATCCTCGTCATTTGGTTAAGGTGTTTTTTTTTTTGGGTTACATATTTTCATATTCATTTTTGCCACAAATGTACTGACTCCTTTTGTGTCCTTTTCAGTTTTCCATGAGTTTGATTGCTTAAAAATGTAATTAATATTATTTTTTATCCCCACTCCAAAATCAAATGGATTCTCATATTTATCTTTATTGAAGCCTTCTAAGTGTCATACTACCATGTTTATCCTCGTGACATTCAAAGTGGTTACCCTCTGCATCAATGCCATTATATCTACTTATAATTTATGCCTGTGTGATCTTCAAAACGGTCACGTGGATGATACTTAAAATGTATGTTTGGATTACTTTTCTTATTAGGTTGCTAAGCTATTGAAGTGGTTATCCTTAGGAAATCTTTAGAAGTTCAATTAATCTTTTTTATCCTTTCTGATAAATGATAAATGAGATGAAATATAAGAAATTTAAATGATTCGCTTCAATTTTATTATTAGTTCGAAGAATTGGCATCTCAAGATGACCAATTTTGACCAAATATATTCCGATTCATAATGTTCTTTCTGGTACCATTTTAGTATTTCAGATGTGCATCTTTAGTTAATTTCCAGATTTTGAGTAGGTATTGATCATCTTGCAGGTACGTCCAGAGTACCTGCGACATCTGGTGAAGGTCTATACAAGGGGTTAGACTAGCTTTCTAGCGACATCACGAGCAATATTATATCTTCTGCATAACCTGTGTCCTATTCTGCTAATATAGAACTGAAACATTGCTTAATTATGTAAATGTTTATGTTGTAGCCCCTAACATAACTTCTATTCTTTTCGATTAATATGGATCTGGATTAGAACTTAGTTGTACCAAATTTATACCTAGTGACATAAATTTTGCTCTCTTATGTAATTTGGAACTCAGTTATAATAACATACAAGCAAGGCTCTACATCCTAGAATAAAGTTTTATTTAGTTCTGCTAATATAGAATTGGAACATGGGCTTGGTGGATCATAACATGTCAACATTATCTTGACAATTGCCAATATATTTATCTTTCTATATTATCCTAACTTTGTTAACAATAAAGTACCTATTTTAAAAGAAAATTTCTAGATATATATTTGATGTTCTATTTTTCATAAGAACCAATAATACGTTCATAAATACCTACCTGCATGCCTACTTAAAGTTATTTGATAATATAATTAATATGATTGACCTAAAAACGAGGTATGATACTGAAGTTTGGTCATCCCTCAATTGAATGTCGATCCTTGTTGGGCTTTTTAGAGTAGAAAACTTATGTATGGTCTTAAATCTTTGTCTAATTTTCAAAGACAGTGTTATGTTTTATTTACAATAGATAAAAGCATATGCTTAATAGTGAAGTTTGATAATAATAGAATAATAAAAGGTATAATGTTTTCATTCAATGGTCGGCTTTGGTTTGGGTAGAGTAACATGTTATGCAGGTCAAATGGATGCTTGTATTTGATGTTGCCACTCTAGCTAACACTACAACAAAAAATGTAATTTGCGACACATTTTTGCGACACAAAAGATCAAAAATGTGTGGCAAATCACAATTTGCAACATAATCTGCAACATAATAACATGTGTCGCGTTTCAGTTGTCGCAAATATTTGTGACACTTTTGAAGACTGTGTCGCAAAATTTGCGACACAAAATAAAAACTTTGCAAATTTAATCGCAATTTATGGATTTTCTGGAACAATATTTGTCATTCAATTTGCAACGATATGCAACAATTTATTGCGACACAATTTTTGTGTCGCAATAAATGTTGTAACTATTTGAGACTTTTTGTAACGTTCTTTGTGATTTATTTTGATTGTCGCAAAACTTTACGCGTCGCATATTGTGTTGCAAATATTGAGTCTTTTTGCAACAAATTTTGTGACCCATTTTGTTTGTCGCAAAACTTTTTGTGTCGCAAATTCTGTTGCAAATGTGTGCGATGTTTTGCAACAAAATTTGAGACACATTTCGATTATTGCAAATTATGTCGCAAATTGTGTTGCATCTTGGTGAGATATTCTGCGACACAATTTTATTGTCGCAAATTATGTCACAAATTAATTATTAATAACCATGATTATTTATAATAATTTTTTAACTATTTTTACAAACCTGTTTTAAAGCCTATTTTGCAATCCTGAACAATAATTTTTATAATATTTTTTCAAAATAAACATTCCAATTGATAAATATCTAGAATAATAATGCAATACAAAATATAATAGTTTAAACATTTAATACAACAAACAAATACAAAATATAATAAATTAACATTTAATAGAAGTTGATCGACAACCAAATATCTACAATACACATTAAAAGCCTACATGGCAAGTAAAATTAAAATGAAACCTTAGTATCTGCTTTAATCCATCAAGAGCAGTCTCTGATGTCTTATCATCTTCCAATGAGAGCAGGAGTGTAGGGAAATTTTATCGATTGCTTGCATGCCAGCAGTCTGAAGCATTAGGTTTCATGAGATATGTTATGCCCCAAAATAGGTACCCAAAGAAGCCAAAGTCACAAGCTAGAGAAGTACCTTGTATAGAGCAAATGAGCTTAAATTTGACATATATTATCAACCTGACAATAGGTAGCCCTTTTGGTTTTATAAGCAGCAGGACATACAACATGAATAAGCTTGAGGATATTGTTTACAATTTCAAGAAGACTACAATTTTTTAATAAAAGTTCAGTTATCCTTCAAGGTGATTTTCACCAGTAAGAGGCTATTCATTTATTTTTCATACCTAAATTCTGAGAATTTTTTTTTTTTGCATCATATAGTGGTTTTGGGCATGTAACAGTTTTAACTTTCAACTCAATCTTCCATACATACATTAGATTAGAACTGTAACTTAATGATAATCAACTGAACTAACCTGAGTAGGAGTATGCCCTACAAGTTCACGCAGAGGTCTTGTATCAGCTAGAGGGTGCTCTGATGGAAGTCCATATACAATTTGATTCAACACCTGAAAGGCAAGGGTAAGGAAAATGCACTAATCAATAAGTCAACAGTTATTATTTGAGAAGTTATATGAAATAAAAAAAAAATAAAAAAAATCAACCAGAGACTTGTAATAAAAAATTTGGAAGCTTTTTGTCTAAAGATTAAGAGGTGGTAAGCAGAATTTAATAGAGTAGAAGCAGAATTATGCATCAAGTGCTTCATCTTAAGCAAAAGGTCTATTGTATCATTCCTCCTTTTGAAAATGAAAGGAGAACCTGACCAGGATTCCCATTTTGAACATTTGTCAAGATAATATCTCTGAAGTTCCTTGGGAGTGCAGATGGACAAGCATTTATGATTTATTATTCAATTGATGCAAGAAGATATGTCTGAAATTGGAAGTTTTAAATGGAGCATGATAAAGGAAGGGTATATTTGAAGGTATGGTACCACACTAACAATCAATAACAGAATCTTGGAGAACACGCTATTTCTCCAGAGGTTTTAACTTATAAGTAGTCAATGGAAATCATTAGTTTGATCCACACTGATTGGTTTAATATTGGTCAAGGATTTAAGAGAATTGTGAGAAAAGGTTATTTAGTAAACTATACCTAACTGACTTGTCAATAGGAAAGATTTAGGTGATGCTGAATCCTTACCCCCGAGCCCCGAGATGTTTAATAAAACAAAAGAAGAAAAAATAGGCCTTGCTTGGATGATGGTTTTACTGAGATATGATGGTTCAATTCTATCAACAACATAAAAACCACAAAAATAAATAATAAAATCCTGATTGAGAAATTCATACCTCAGCCTGCTTTTCAGCATGGAAAAGTACTCCTGATAAGTGCTTGTGCGATATGAATGCGAAGCGTTCATTCCTTATGTTGAGCATTACTTTTCTCAGTTTTTTACATTAATATGTGTGTTTTTATGTTACTTTTATGCAGGTAGGGTTGTGAGGCCGAGTATGAAGGAAATAGGCCAATGTGGATGATAATGCACCTATTTTGGAGGAGATCTTGCTAAGGTTCAAACGCGAAGACATAGGACAGGTGTGAGATGCTAGAGTGTGTGCCAACCTCCTCGCATTCGAGTGAGTACATCCATTTGGAGGGGTACAAAGGCAGGCACACTCGAGCATTCCGTCTTATGCATACAAGAACAAGAACCCCACCAACATATATATCATTGAAGAAGCAATTGATTCATGACGTGAACGTGTGCCCGTTTGCGTTACTCCGATGAAAGTATGGAATTGGGAAGTTATTCAGGTCGAAGACGTAGCACAGCACCGTAGTAACACTGTAGCAATTACTGTAGCAGTACTGTTCACAGACGGCCGAGAAATTAGAGAAACAGAGAATCCACACGGGCGTGTGGAAATTATCCACGCCCGTGTGGAAATTCCGCACGGGTGCATGTACCGTCCACGCCCATGGAGTTGCCCGATTCCAGCCCTATTTAAAGCCGATTCAGTCCCAATTTTGGTATTCTTTTCTCCATCTTTTCCCCAACTTGCGAGAGGGCTTCGGCTAGGGTTTCGAGGGGTATTGGCCAAGGTTTTGGAGAGGTTCTACGGCTCCGACATCGTGATTCCATTAGGAAGAAGGTTGGTAGTGGAGCTTCGATCGAGGCGTATCCTATACCGGACGAAGGAATCCTTGGACGACGAGTAGAGGACTTTCCACAAGACCATCGACACGACCATCGAGGGGGTTTCTTTATAGATTCATTGCTTTTACATTCGATTTCTTTGATTGTACTTAGCTCCATGGAGAGCTAAACCCCTAGTGGGTACTTTGGTGATTGTGAACCCTAGGATGTATTCGTTTCATTGAATTTCTTTATTATGCTTTCAATAAGTTGATGCTTATTGTGAGTTCCAACCTTGAATGCTTGATTGTATGAACATTTTCCCTAGAGTGACACTAGGGTTGAGAGTTCTTGTTGGTAACCTTGTGAGTGAGTGACACACCACGAGCGTTAGACAAAAGCTAGGTTGGAGAGGGGTTGAGAGGGTGAGTCGAGAGGTGCAGGGAGCGTCCCCTTTCCCTCCCGACGTGATAGATTCTACCTCCGTTCCTCGAGTTCTTTTTGCGCCATAATAGAGTGAATGGTCTAAGGGATGAACCTCCGCTGGGGCCTAGTTGCGCAAGCAATGGAGTGAAGCGTTGATGTGATCTTAGTATCTAGGGCTTAATTGTGGCTAGGGACCTTCCTCTGGACCAAAGGGTTAGGTCTAAATCTAGGGAAGAGATTTATCACGTGGAATCCCTAGAGCTCATTGCAACTCTATGCACAGTGCGAGGTGTTGAGATTGTTCGATTTCTCCTCCCGGGACATGTATAGAGTTAGGCATAGTTGACCTTAGATTTGGGACTATGTATGTAAGAATTTCCACGACTCACCATTGCATTGATTAGGAAGCATAATAGAGAGTTCTTGCACTTGAAGCGATTATCCTAGGTGAAGCATCATCCGAGTACCCCATCTTTATCGATTGCCTTGCCTCCTCTTTACTTTTGCTCTCTTACTTGTTGCTTTTAATTTCTGAGAATTGAATCATTGCCACACTTATCATTGTTTATACTTCACATAGCTAAGAATCGAATTAAGTGTCTTTACTCCCTACTCCCTGTGGATTCGACCCCGCTCACTCGGGATTACTACTTCGACAAACCCGTGCACTTGCGGGATATAAACAAGGGGATCTTGTCAACCCCAAAAGCATCATACATCACCTGCTTTAGCGCATAAAAATTTCTTAACAGAATGCACTAACAAAATAATAGGAGAAAAATAATGCAGGTGCCATGTGTCCAAAGCTAAGCTTTTGAAAACAGAATTGCAAGACCATAGATGAATTGCTTACAACACATGCAAAAAATCATTGCAGTAGCGAACGAGGAACTCCCAAAACCATAATGGAGTCCAACAGCAATGGCGAGTGAAGTAACTGTAGCAGAATGTGATGATGGCATTCCACCAGATCCAACTAGCTGCTTTAGATCCCAATGTCTTTCCTTGTACCTGAAAGTCAACAAAGAAGCAGGAAATATAGACTTGATAATGTGTTTAACATTGTGTTCATCATGTAAAAACATAAAAATGGGTACACAAGGAAAACATGGACCGTTACTTTTTGAATTAATACGGCCAAACATTCATCAGACTCGCATCATTATTAGTCATAAAGATGGTTCAATGATCACCAAGAAAAGCATTGCTAACAACCAAAAATCTACAAGAACCCAAGGGAAAACAACATATTATAGAAAAAGGGCAAACAAAGTTATTCCAAAATTCTCAACAATTGGAGCATACATGATCTGCAGAGGAGCATTTTTTTTTCAAAGAAACTCAGAGACTTCAAAGCTTGACTGGTATAATGGTAGGCATACAGATTTCTTTATCCAATCTGGGCATCTATTATATTGAAGTACAATTTATAAAATTTCAAGAATGATGATTCTGGCTTTTTTCATACTTATGTTCTGAAAAATTTGGTACTCAATCAATGCTCATTCTATTTTTATCTAATCATCAGATCAAATGTTATCCTATTGAGTTGGGTGGAAATTTGGCACTTACTGGTTAGGGAGAGAATCATTCAAAGATTGCTTTTCACCTTCCTTGCTTTTTTTTTAATCTTTGTCTTTGGCTTGTCTTCTTATGCTCTAGTGCTAGCTATTGAATGTGTGCGCCTTTAGCTTTTCACTATGAGAGATGGTCTTATCAAATAAAATATACTACATAAATCAAGTTCACCTTCAACTCAAACTTCAATAGAATTATAGAAATAACCTCATATCCCAATAGAAAACAATTCAGACATGGCCATATAAAGAAGATGTCATCTAATTATATTCATATACTAAAATACAATATATATATATATATATACACATGTATATGTATATGTATGTATGTAGATACATGTATAACAGACCCTTGCCATCTTAGCATGTGTTATGGACCCTAGCCAACCACAAACCCAGTGTTCAACCATAAGAAAAATGACAATGTCAACATACCATTGCTTCTATGATGCTTGACGAAGTTTGACCTTGCTCGGCCTATGCTCTACAAACTGCAATTGCACCAAAAGCCAAAAAAAATTAAAATTTAAAAAATAAGATCAAGAAAAACGACAAGTTGAGACAAGTCTTGTGATGCAATTATTCATGTTTAGAGAACTTTCCCACAATACTTATGATACTAAATCACTCAAAAGAACAAGTAAGAACTAAAAATCTAATGCAAAATTAAAACATACAAACAAATTTATAGAATTATCTACTTTGTTCCAAGATTTTACTAGGTAGAATTAGAACAGAATAGTGAGAAAAATAGAAGCTAGAAGAATAGTAACAAGCACTGGAACTACAACAAGCTATTGAGCTTCAAAGAAGACAGTTCAAAACAAGAAGCTCACTCTCAACTACTCCATCAGATGGCAGCCATGAAGATGGATCACCATAAGGTTATTTCTTTATTAGTTGTGTGTGTGTGTGTGTGTATACATAAATTTATCAAAGTAAATTTTTTTGGGAAAGTGGAGTTCATGTGTACTATTATAGGGGGAATGTCCTACACCTAATGAAGCATAAATGGATGATCCAAGAAATGAACTTGAACAAATTAAGCTCTTAACCAGATTCACAATTTCCATTTGATGAGGGGATCATGACTCATGAGCGGAATATCAACATCATCATATCAGTGCCATACTTTTGAAATTATATCCTAACATTAACAATGTTGTCGATGAGAAAGAACATACCCGGTTGTAGGAAAACAAACCGATCCTACCCAATAATCAGTTAACCAAAAGCCATATCATCTTAAAAAGTAACCAAAAAACAACTGGCTTGAACAACTAAAAGCAATATTTATGTTGTGCTATGTGTGATAAAGAATATTAGTAACAGGTAACTAGTATGCTTCAAGATACTGCATAAACTAGCTTAAAATTCTAGTGTTTCTTAAAATTTTGTCCAATGAACTTAGAATTAAATCAACAAATTGAAATCTGAAAGCCTCATTCTGTTTGCATCATTGGAAATATTCATTTGCTATAATTCATAATCATTAGTCACACTTAAAAAACATGCACTCTGTTTACATTCACGCATGTATATACATATATAGGACGGATGGATAGATGCATGTGTATATACATACATAAGTATTACTGATTTTCCACATGAAACTGCCATAGATAGATAAATAGATACATACATGCACACATCAACACATACATACATACATATTACTGATTCTCTAAATGAAACTACCATTTCTAAGGTTAAAAATCACAAGAAAAATTCTTTTAGTGTCCCACACCGCAAGAGGATTATTCCTTAGCTTAACCAGTAGACAAGTTGACATATAAAGCATTAAATCATTGATAGATTGATGTCAATATGATTATTTGAAACTTCTAAAGGCCAAAATGAATGTTTGCAAATCGTAATTAGGATGCCAGGACATCCTTGGCATCTTCAACATCAATCCATACCAGACCACTTCTCCCCTTAAATCCCAATAATCCAAAATGAAACTCAGAAGGGAAATAATGCATATAAACCCTGAGCAAGCCAACTTCTTTACTTTGCAAAAATTCATCTACTTCAACTTGTTCTATCAACTCCAAATTAGTATCAGCAAATTGGTTTCCCATGATCAATCAAAGTAGTAATAAGTGTTGGTTGTTGATCAAGTGCATGATTTTGAGGTTTTGAAGTGACTATTGATGAGTTATTGACAAGCATAAACATAAGAATAGATTCAGGAACTTGAAAACTAATAGTACTAGACTTGAACAAAATGAAACATGAGAGGAGCAACAAGAAAATAGACAAAGAGACAACATAAATGAGGAACCTACTTGTTTCGGCCAAAACATCGATCCAAAAGTCAACAAAAATAGAGAAATTCAACAAGGGATTGAAGACTTACTGGAAACGAAGAGCAGCGGAGATGGATCGGCGGCCGCTGAGGGGAATCAAGATCTGAATCAGGGTGTGGCAGCGGCTGTGGAAGGTGACGCCGAGGAGGATACTGGCGTGGATCCGGGATGGGTATATGAGGACGATATTGGGGTTGGAGAGGTCGGCGGTGATCGGCGGGGCTTTAGACAACGACGCTGGGGTTGGGAATGACTGGGCGGACGAGAAATTCAGAGAGGATGAGCTAGGGCGGCGACACTGGGTTGTAGGGCGATGATAGAATTGGCGATGGAGATTACGGTTTCGTTGGTGGAGCTTGGGGTTGGTCTTCAAACCTTGGCTTTGTCCGGATTTTGTTTCATATTAGAATTTGTCATGAGAATTTAGATTTTATTTTATTATTAGTTGTTTTTGTTTATATAGAATTTTTCTAATCTTAATTTTAATAAAAATATAATTTTGATGAAGATAATTATAGAAAAAAGAGATAAAAATAAATAATCTACCAATATCTGTTTTTTTTTTAATTTTAAAGGATATTGGATTTTAAATTAAAAAAAATAAAAATATATTTAATGTAGCTTATCCAATAATCAAATTTTAATCATTTTATGTTTAATGTATTTTAAATATATATAGAATGATAATCTATTGTGTAATATTTGCTTTATTAGGATAAAAATAGTGGGTTTTGTTATTTGAATCTATTTTAATGCGAAGATTTTGTTATCTACTAATCTTGTTTTGATTTGATTAAATGTGAGAAAAAAACATTAAAATTGAAAGTATATTAATATTTGTTAATGATGCATTGTTATTGACATTAATATTTTAAAATTAAATAACTATTTAGTATATTCATTATATTAATTTAATTGATTAAATATTGAGAAAAATAATAATAATTATTATTATCATTATAGATACAATAATATGCTGAAAATTTTGTAAGAATAGCATCCAAGCACAATCAAATTATTTATCTAATTCATAATAATAATAATAAGGTAGAATACCCCTAATCACCCCTCTACTTGCAGTCACTCTACCCTATTTAGCCCCCTACTATAATTTGATACTTTTTAGTCCCTTTACTTATTCATTTGAGTCAATCAAGTACACCCTGTAGCAGTGAGTTAGTTTTTGCCGTTTGACTTGGATGATGTGGCACTGTTTTCAATAAAATATCATTAAACAAATAAAAAAAATTAAAAAAAGATGGATTAGTTAATCGGATCCTTTGCATATAAACCCGGATCCGATAAAATCCCCCATCTCCTTTTCCAGTTCCCTAACCCTACCAGTAATCCATCATCATGTAACCTAGCTCCCTCTCCATCTCCGGTGAACATCATCTCCTTCCTCACCCCTCATCCGACCTCCCCGCCAGCACTCGACTCCAGCCAATACAGTGAAGCCTCCCCCTCAACCTGAGTCACATCTTGAGGAGAAGAGTCATTTTTGCAAGGAAGACGACATTCCCATTATTCTAGTTGGTAGATCTGTATTAAGGTAATTTTGACTACATGGCATTATTCTAGTTTGTGGATTTGTATTTTCTTTGGATTAAGAGTGATGTATGTCTCCTTGTCCTAGTCCAAATATTTGCTGACATGTTCAATTGTGTTGTTTTGTTAATTGGGTTAAGAGTACTGATTTATGTCAAACTTGCTCCTTTTGTTTTCTCTCATTTGTCTGGTGGAAATGAATTGGTTCTGGATGTTGAGCTTCAGGTGTTTGTTGAAATGCTTCATGCCTTCTTTACTGTGAATCTCTGATTTACTTAGCTATTCTGAAGCTAGGTAATTTAAGAAATTTGGTTTTGTTTAGTTGTAGCTGAGAGGATTTGAATTTGTTCAACTTGTGAGTGATTTGTATGGTTGGAGTCAGTGTTTTGAAAGATATTGTAGTAATAAATGTTGGCTAGGTTTTTTTTTTATGTTTAAGAAACATTGGCCATGGTTTTGCTTTCTTTTTCTCAGAAGATGGAGACTAAAGAAGTGAGAACTCATAAGCAAAATAAAGTAATGGCATTGATGGGACTAGAGATTGTGAAGGGACTAGAGATTGTAGGATTTAAGGACCTTAGCAGGAGGCTTATTTCCTTCATGTTAAATATGCTTTCAGTCCAATGGTTTCTCATCCAAATGAGAAACCATTGAGTGACATAGGGTAGAAGCTCATACGTTGCATTATTGTTTTACATCTATTGTTCATTGAGTTCTTTGTGAAAAAAATCATATTCTTCACTCCTTCTAGAGTATTTTTTTTTAAACTTTTTATGAGGCGGCATTTATCACCTTCAAAATTTTAATACACACACACACAAACGTGTGTATGTATGTATATATTATTTCTTTGACTAAAATTAGCACACACTAAGCCTCATACATAAACGTGTATTCCAGATTATGTTATACACACAAATTAATTGTAGAGAAACTATAGTTTTTTTAGACAATCAAATCTACAGCTATAGTAGCAAAGAGGTTTTCCTAATTTAGTATAACCATCACACTGTCATTGTAACTAGTGGCTGGTTTCTTTAAGATTAAAGTGTTAGAACATGGTGGTGCATTTCTAGTTGAATTTATTAGGTTTTGAAAGTTGTCTAGGCTTTTTATAATAAAAGTCTGTGGGTGAAATTGGTTTAAAGTTTCTCATTGAATTTATATGGTGTAGGATGGCAACCCTAGATGACAGTTATGATAGCCAGTCAAGTAAAGATGATGATGAGAGATTGCTAGAAGTGACTATTGTTAAATGCAACTCAGATGTCTATGAAGAGAGGGATGAGGCTAGGGATAAGTTGAGGAGATATGCTGATCTGAGGAGGACAATCCAAGAGCATGATAATGAAGAAGCCAATGAAGATGAAGGAGAAGTGCAACCTACAAATTCTGTTGATGGTGACAATAGAGGCATGTCAAGAAAAATAATAGCTGACATTGGCAAAATAACTGGGTATGTAAGTGATTACATGGACTCTTCAGACCCTGGGAGTTATGAGTCCACAAGTGAAGATTCTGATGCAGATGATGCAAAGCGGCATAAATCTCAAAACATATACTATGATCCTAATGAGCCTTTAAAAGATTTTTTTGTGGACCTAAGGTTTGAGTCTCTGAAACAGTTCAAGAGTGTGCTTGTTGAGTTTTCAACTAGGAAACAATTTGAGTTCCAATATATAAAAAATGACAAAGTGAGGGTACAGGCCAAGTGCTCTGCAAAGGGTTGCAAATGGATTATACTGTGTTCATGGTGTAATGGGAGAAAGACGTATGTGGTGAAGCATTACATGGCAGAACATTCATGTATTCTTGGTGCCACTAAGAACAAGAAAGTCATAGCACATGTTGTTGCCAAAAATTATGGAGAAATGATCAGTGCAGTGCCATTTATTAAACCAAGACAGCTGAAAGCAATGGTGAGGAAAGAGTTAGGGGTCTTTATTACCAACAAGGTATGTAGGAACGCCAAAATTTTGGTTATTAAATAGATTGAAGCCCAGTTCAGGGAAGATTTCAAGGTATTAAACAATTATGCCATGGAGTTAAGGGCCACTAATCCCGGAAGCACTGTGAATGTGGTGTCAAATAGGCAAAATCCAAGTGATATACCCACATTTCAAAGGATATACATATGTCTAATAGCCATCAAAGAAGGGTTCATTGCTGGATGCAGAAAGGTGATTGGCTTGGATGGGTGTTTTCTGAAAGGGATGTTGAAAGGCCAGTTATTAACTGCAGTGGGTAGAGATGGAAACAACCAAATGTTTCCTGTAGCATGGGCTGTGGTTGAAAAGGAAACAATCGGCAAACTGGAAATGGTTCATTGAGCAATTAAAGAATGACATCTGTATTGAGGAGGGCCTTGGATGGTCACTTATAAGTGACATGCAAAAAGGTTAGATTTCATTTAATTTTTTTCTTTTATGATTACTATATCTTCATTATAAACTCACATTTTTTTATAGGGATTAATACATGCAGTGAGAGAACTTATACCATTCATTGAGCATAGGATGTGTGCTAGGCACATCTATGCTAGATGGGGGAAGAAGCACCAAGGGAAAGAACTTCAAATGCTATTTTGGAGTGCTGCAAGATCCACCAACCAGGCTGAAGTGCAAAAACATTTAGATAGCATGAAAAAGTTGAATGGAGGAGTGAGGGCTGTGGATGAATTGTTGGAAAAGTGGCCAATTGAAGTTGGTGTACTGCCTTTTTTAATGACGTAGTTAAGTGCGAGGTTATAGATAATAATGTGTGAGACGTTTAATGGAGTCATCCTAGATGCTAGGAACAAACCAAGCATCACTATGCTGGAGGACATCAGGTAGTATGTAACGAGTAGGATAGTAGTGAAAAGAGAGCATGCGAAGAAGTGGACAACACCTTGTGGACCAAACATAATTTCTAAGATTGAAAAAGAAAAAAAGAAATGTGTTAAATGGCAAGTAGAGTGGAATGGTGCTACAACCCATGAAGTGTATTGGGATGATTTGATGTTGCATGTTAGAGAGGGATATGTTGTAAAGATAGCAAGCAAGGCCTGTTCTTGTGGGAAATGGGGCAAATGTGGGATTCCTTGCCAACATGCCCTAGCAACAATAGCATTTGAAGGATCAAATCCAGTTGATCATGTCTCAGACTGGTTCAAGAAAAAAATTATTTGAAGGCATATGAGCATCATGTTAATCTAGTTAAAGGAAGAATGCATTGGCCAACAAGTGAAGAAGGTCCTCTACTAGCACCGATTGTCAGCAGGATGCCCGGTCGTCCTGCCAAAAAAAGGAAGAGAGAACCATTGGAAGGCAAAAATAAAAGTCAGACAACGCTCTCAAGGCAAGGTAGAGTCATGAAATGCACACTCTGCCATGTTCAAGGTCACAACAAATTAGGTTGTCCACAAAAAATTTCACATGTAAGTTGTTTGATTAGTTTCTCACTTTGCTTACTATTTATTACTTTGCTGATCATAATCAATATGGTTATGTAGATGTCAACTGATAACCAACAGAGTGAGACACATGCCCATGGTGATGTTGCTTCTTCAAGTGGGCAAGGGAAAAAAAGGAAATGTGGTGCATCAAAAAGGGAAAAACACACCCCGAATGTTACTTATGGTCCACTGATCACTTTCAGGGTAAGAATAAATTTAATACATGTGTTTAAATTCATTTGCATATCACACATTTTCTGCTTATTTGTGCTATTTATGTGTTCTTATAGGGTTCTCACTATGGTGCATCTATTGTTGGAAGACAAGGGGTGCATAATACTACCTTCCTCACCACTAGTGAATTAATGGTGATTACTAGTCTCATTTTTTCACTATTGTGTTATGTAAATAAATTGAACCCTTTGTTATTAGTACATGTTATATGTGGTTGTAAATTTCAGGAACTCAGTAGAAAGAGTATTGCTGAAAGGGAAAACCAAGCAAGAGGAATTTCTCACCAGATATCTGAAGCAATGGACTTTTCAGAAATTCTAACACAGCAGAGCATAGCAAATGCTCCAAATGAAGCAAGCCCTGGACCTTGAAGCAGTGAATTGCTTTTGACATGTCTTTTTTTGTGGTTTTTTTGTTGGGGTTTCAAAATTGTATGAATGGTATTCCATGACTTGTATTTTTGTCAGTGGTGAATGGGCATGTCTGAAACTGTATTTGCTGTGAATAACAAAAATGTATTTTTTGTCAGTGGTGAATGAACATGATGAAACTATATTTTTTGTGAATGACAAAACTGAATTTTTTGTTAGTGGTGAATGAAAAAGATGAAATTGTATTTTCTATGAATGCATAAGTCTGAAACTATACCTATAATTTTAAAACTCTGTTTTCTGTGAATGATGCATAATAATGCTTTAAATCACTGTATTGATTTGGTGAATTGTATGGTTTTTGCAGGGATCTTTTTTCGTGAATGATGCAGGGATCTATTTTAAAAAAAGATTAGCATGTTTGAATGATTTTTGCACAATTTAATTTAACTTTTTAGTTACATAGCTATCGCGTAACTCGAATAAAAAAATGAATTATCATTTCAAGCCAAACCATTTTTTTATAGGTACAAACACATCAACAAAGCTTGTAAATAATCATATACTATTTTACAAAATTTTGCAAAATTTGAGCAACATTCAAACAATTATCATTTACAAAATTATCATTCAAACAATTATCGAAACAATAATTAGACACTCTAAATTATTACTCTCCTTCCCTACAAACAGTTGCAAACCACTTTGCCTGCAGTTGCTTATATGCAAAGCTTAGCTTGGGAATGTCTTCTTCCTTGCAAAAATGACTCTTCTCCTCAAGATGTGACTCAGGTTGAGGGGGAGGCTTCATTGTATTGGCTGGAGTCGAGTCTTGGGCGGTGAGGTCGGATGAGGGGTGAGGAAGGAGATGATGTTCACCGGAGATGGAGAGGGAGCTAGGTTACATGATGATGGATTACTGGTAGGGTTAGGGAACTGGAAAAGGAGATGGGGGATTTTATCGGATCCGGGTTTATATGCAAAGGATCCGATTAACTAATCCATCTTTTTTTAATTTTTTTTATTTGTTTAATGATATTTTATTCAAAACAGTGCCACGTCATCCAAGTCAAACGGCAAAACTAACTCCCGTTACCCAGGTGTACTTGATTGACCCAAATGAATAAGTAGAGGGACTAAAAAGTATCAAATCATAGTAGGGGGACTAAATAGGCAGAGTGACCTAAGTAGAGGGACTGATTGGGGTATTCTACCTTTGTTTGATTGTTTGTACTTTCAAAATCATATTAATAACAAGAACATGTTTACCTGTAAATGGATGCCTAGTACTTGACTTCTTGTCTGCATTCTTTGAGGTCTTTGATTAGTTTTTGTTCTGTTTTGAAATTTCTGTCTACATCTTGTGATTAATGTAGCAGTGTTTCTTATTTTTTGTTTTTTAAGAAATTTACTTAAATGGATAATTACTTATATACTCCTATTGTAAAATTATACAATTTAACTTTAAAAATTTTATATGAGAATATAATTCATTTGTATTTTTTCTTTTTTTATTACAAGATCAAGAGGTGAATAAAAAAGTGAGTAGAATTTGTTCTTTTATAAAATTTTCTGTCTTGTGATTGATGAATGCCAAAGATGTTCAGAAAGCAAATAAATGTTCCAAAGTGTGTCATGCAACAAATCAAAGATTTAAATCAAGTCTTAATCCATATCCATGTCAAGAAACATGGGTTTGAAAGCAATGGAAATTTCACAATACCACGGATCATATAGAACAGAAGTCCTAGTAGGATTAATAGTGCTTATCCAAAGAAAAGGTTTAATACTGTTAGCATTACAGCACAAACATCTATAAAACCAAGAGCAATGAACAAAAATGCTACTGGTTCACGTGTTGAGATCACCATATTTATGATGAAGAAACAAGACATCATTTTTGATATCATTTTTTTATTAAAAATGTGTTTATTTTTTTCTTTTGACAATAATTTTTGAAGTATTGTTTAATAATTTTTTTATTTTACATAAAGATGACTAAAGTTATTTTGTTTGTGCTTTATTATTTATTAATATATAAATCCTTATTATGATATCATTGTTTAATTTTCTCAATTTTTCACTTTTTAATTATCTTTTAAATTTTACAATAAAATTTAATATTATTTAATTATTTTAATTTTGCATTTAATGTAATTTAATTTATTTCAATTATTTTTCTTATTTTAATTTTTTTATATTTCCTTGTCGTTGATTGATTTTATAAATTTGATATGTAGTGAAATTTTACGTATTTTTTTGCTATATATTTTTTTTGTTATAATTGTTTAGCATCATTTAATTTTTTAGTTTTTCATTTAGTAATACTTAACTTATTTTTCTTTTTATTTAATTTTTTTATAATAATATTAGAATCTAATGCCAATGAATGAACATGGTTTTTAAATATAATTAACTATTTAATTATATAATTAAAGGTATCATTAAAATATAACTAAAGGCCATTGTAATAATTATAACCAAATTCTCAAAACCGGTTACTCCCATATATATTTTTTTACTTCTTTCTTGGATCTCTATAATTTGTGGACCTAGAAGAGAAAAGCTTAAGAAGTCTATTTCTCATGTCTATCACAATCTAGATTTGATGGATTTTACTATTGTTGATGCCAGTATTCCTGCTGCCAATAGGGGAATATGATTCAGCTGAAGTGCTAGCCTCGCTCCCCTTTTTCTAGGCGGTGAAAGATGCTTACGCGGTTATGTATCTTTCTGCAGCCGTTTTGTATGTTTTGGTCCTTGTCCACACCCAATGGATTTTCTATTTCATTTTTTTATTAAGTAATGAATGTGGTTTATCCACCTTTTTAAAATAAAAAAAAAATATTTGTTTTCAAACTAGTATATATAGTCTAAAAAAATATTATAATTTTAACCAAAACATATTTATAAAAATATTATTGTTTATCTTTTTGGTATTTAATAAATTAGTTATATAATAATAATAATTTTTTTGACAACTTGATTTTTCTAAAAATTATATGTTATTTAAAAAATCAGTAATATATTTTTAGTTTTTTTATGGTAAATTTGTCCTAATAATAAATGTCCAAAACATACATGTTGTCCTAGTAATTTTGTCCTAATAGTGAGGATAATTTGGTAAATATTTATAAATATATAGCAAGAGACTTCCCCTCGCTAGGGATTTTCACATTCTTTTTCACTCCACCGATAGTATCAAAGTTCTTCTCGTTAGGGGTTTGCACTTGACGGTAAGTGCAATGATATCTCGCTTCTTCTTCTTCTTCTTCATTTATTCATCGCTAAACATTTATGCTTGTTTTCGGTCTTACGGATGGCGATAACTGAGTCTACTTCGGAGTCCAGGGTTGGGTGAAAATCGTGAAGCTGAAAGGCCTGAAACCAAAGAGAAGAGGAGGACACAAGCGCAGAACTGAGCCGAAAACACCCCCGCCACCGCCTCCACTGCAGTCAAAATGGCCATTATCACCAACCACCGTTTTCCGGGGGGCAGTGATCGCTGACAAGCCAGCGGATTACTTTCACGGGCTGATGGATAAGCTCCTCGGCATCTGGCTTGGACCCTCAAATGGGGGTATCAGCATGTTGTTTCGCAGCAAGTCGGATGACTACGGCCGATAGGTTTTACAGAAGACATAGTAAATAATTAAGGATATGTCTTCTTCTCTTGAGTATCAAAAAAACCATCACTAGCCTTTTCTGAGAAAATGTGCATAGTTTTTTTTTATATACTAAAGATATGATATATAGGATATTACAATACTAGCAAGTTCCTGAGAGGGCAGCTGTGAGAGACCACTCTCCTTAGAGTGACATATTAGACAGACAAACAGACAGATGGGCCCACGGGCTGAGAGGCGCTGGCCATAAGAGCGAGATAAAGAGTAGGTCCCGGGTTCGATCCTTAGAGGGGATGAATTTCACGGCTACTGTACAGTACCTGATTTGTGATGAGGGGGCCAGTGGGCCCATCTGTCAATCTGTCTGATCTGTCGCTCTTAGTATATATCTTTACTACATCATAGCGTTTGAATTAACAGCTTACAAACTTTAACAGCTGATTATATGTTTACTTTCATCGTTGGTTGGTTTTTGCATATTTAAGAACTAATGTTGTTTTAATGGAGTGAAAAGTGGAGAGTTTGTTGGAATTTTTAGGAAAGAAGAAATAAATAATAATAATAATAATAATAATAAAGAAATAAATTTTTATTATCTCAATGCCCTACATAAATATCAAAGCATCAGACTTCACTATTTGTTGAACTAAATAACAAACAAAGATATCATCTAACAACTTCGAATTATTCTCCAACAGAGTTCATTAGGGTATGAATATGAATGTGTGAATTATTCTCCAACAATATTTATTAGGGTATGAATGTGTGTGTGGATCTAATAAATTAAGATGAGATTTTCATGTTATAATTGACATAACTCATATGACATATTAACTCATTTTAAAAGTATTTAGAAAAATTACTTCATAAACACTTGGTTCAAAATACTTAAAAAAGCTCTTTTATATTATAAAAAAAACTAATGATATAAAGCACTCAGTGATGTTAGTCTTGGAAGATTTTATAGCAATAGCCTTATAGGTTTTGTTAAACTTTAATAATATTTAAGAACTTTATGCATCTTTTTCACACACGTGTATCACGTAGAATAGCCAGCTAATAATAATATTATATCATTATATTTAATTATCAACCTTTTTATATTGGTTGAACCCGAATAGGTTTTTTATTTCGCTGTTGTTTTACAAATACTTTATATGAATTTATTTAAATAATTTTTTTAAAATTTAATTTTTATAAATTATTTAACATTTAAATCTTTTTAGATAAAAAAAACTGATAATTGAATATCTTTTTTGGAAATAATGAAAAAATAATCATCTTATCTGGTTTGGCCGTCAAATACAAGACACAAGTTATTTTACACAATGTTCAAAAAATCGGCCTAGGCAGCGCCTAGGCTTTGGAAGATGGCAGGCCGGTCTATTTTTGTGAAAAAACGGTGAAAAATCGGCGTTGGCTTTCCAAAACAGACACCCAGGCACAGTCTAGGTGGGTTGGGCGGCGGACTAGACGGGCTAAGTCTGGCTGGGCGGCTTTAATAAAAAAATTATATTATTTTGTATAAACTATAATAATATATATGCATATATGTATGTTTTTATGATAAGTTTTTGTTTTAGAGTTGTTTGGATTTTGGAAGCTTTTGTATTATTATTTGATTGTTATGCATTAATTTGGTTGTTGCCTTGTTGGTAAATATCTATTTGGGTATTATATAGAATTAAACTTATATTATAAATATATATATTTTCTAAAAAGGTAAACTGCCTAGGCTCTCTGGGCGCTAGAAGGTGACTAACCGCCCGACTAGCGTCTACCGTTTTTTTTAACACTGATTTTACAATAGCCACAATTTTTAAGATTTTAATTTTTCTTTTAAATTTTATTAATTAATTTTGTTTATTGGTTTGGCATTTTATGGGAATTTGAACGTTGCAATTTATTTATTTTTTATTAATGATAATTTATTTTATCATTACAATAATAAAAAAATTCTAAACCTTTTATCATATACCAAAGAATTACATTCAATTCAAATTAAAAATAATAAATATTTTCTTTATAATTCAAGAACTAAGACAAAGTTACATACTTACATTTACCAATTTAGTGATTGAGGTAAATTTATAAATATAGACAAAATGAACTAAGATAATATTTTTGTCAATATAGTCACATTGTTGTAACTCAATGTTTGAATACTTTCCAGCCACAAGCTCATGAGGACTATTTAAGTATGCCTGCAAAGAAGAAAATGGAAACCCAAATTTATACCAAGGTTAAACCTTAATGGCTTTAATACAATACTATCATAAATAAAAACCAAAAAAAAAAAGGGGAGAAAAGAACTATTCTACTAGCCCAACATATTGGCCTGATGAGACAAATATAAATTGCTACGACTTTGGAAGAGGCATTATTGCATATTAGAACTTCAACGGGAAATGCTTTCAAAGTGCAAAAATTGCAATTACTCTTTGAAAATCAAACTGAAGATGGTAAGAAAATAGATCCAAAGATCAGACAAGGTCCGAAAACTACAAATCAGTGATATCGGGTATTTCATAAAGTAGTGAAAGAGTTAATCATTAAAACTAGTAGAGGGGAAGTTTAATGAATGAGTTCATTGTCCTTTATATCCTTTTATTTTGTTTTGTTTTGTTTTTTTGTTTTAGATTAAAATGTCTTGTGTATCTTTTGCGTTTTGTGTCATTGTGTAAGAGTTAATCATTAAGGTGCGACTTTTCAAAATAGAGAAGAAACTAAGTTTTGGAATGGTTCATTTTGGAGGAAAAATTATGGAAAATTCTATAGGAGACTGGTAGCAAATCATGAAAGCTTAATTAAATGCCTGAAATCATATCATGGCCTTGTTGGAAAGTAGTGGTTAACTTCGAGTCCCATAGTCCCCACATCGCCATGAGACACATTCTCTACTTCATATACTTCATTAAATCTTCCCCACAATCGCGAGCTTATGGAGAGTTAGGGTGAGTGGGTCCTCATGTAACGTGGTATCGAGCTTGGGTCCCACGTCGATACTCGGGATCGTGTCTTGGATGAGTTAGGATCTTGGGTCCCACATCCGCTGTAGGGCCCTGAGGGAGGGGTGTTGGGGACGTAGTGGTTAACCTCGAGTCATGAGTCCCACATCGCGTGCAGACGCATTCTCTCTAGCTTCATATACTCTTACCAAACCTTCCCCACAACTGCAGTTATGGAAAAATTAGGGTGATGGGTCCCTATGTAACAGGCCTAACCACTAGTACATTAATGAAACTCAATTTTTACCGGTTAGTCTTTGTGTGTGTGTGGAAGTCTTAACCATTAAATGAGGCATAAAGGTTCATGTTTTTTAATCTGAAAATGGTATTCTGTACTCTACTATGCACGGGGCTATAAATTTATTTTTTCCCCATCTATATGATATTTGATCAATGATATCATTACCACTGATGATGAAGTATATCCAGTGAATACCTTTGTGAAAACATCAGGTTCAAGGCATCCGAATTGGCCTGATGCAAATTGAAGCATGCTATAATACCCCGTTAACAATGTGGGCATGGCGTTCTCAATTCGGAATTGTTGAATTCATTAGGGAAATAAAGGAATTGGAAACAAAGAGAATATGTTAATTTGATTAGATTTTTCCATGACAGTTCTAAATATCCATGTTTTGATTTAGTCTATAGTGTATCAACGCACGCAATGATAATAGTCTCCAATATTTCAGGTAGCAAGCATTGTTGGTTCAAGCAACCCTTTCACAATCTGCTTATACAAGTAAGTTTAAAACTCCAGCAATTGCTTTAAGAATTTAGTCATTTTCTTAAACAGCATTCTCAACTGTTAATATGCTGTGTATCATTTGACAGAAATTCATGGAAACTAAATTTAATGCTGATGAGAAACTAAAGTTGGTTCAACATCATGTTGAGAAAGGCCTTTATGGTGACATTCTGAACTTTAATATGATAATATCATTGTTCACGCTTATCCTTCTAATTGTTGTGCATGCTTTTTCTCTAATCTGCAACAGGGTCTGCCTGTGATTTTAAGCAAAATACAAACAAAATTGGAAATATTGTCACACATGCAATCAGCCATTGTTCAGGAAGATGTGTCACCTTCAAGAGTAGTTTAATATGATTCTTAGCAAAGGTGCTGCAGATGCTAAGTAATTTTAGTCCAAATTGCAAACTTCTGTGGGAAACAGCAGGATGCTTTAATCCAGTAAACTATCAGTCAAAATAAGGTATATGGACTGAATTTTTCTTTTCCTTATCAGCCAAATTGACAAATTCCTATTGTTTTGAACAAATGACATTAAGTAGTACAATCTTAAACAGTCTTTACCGCTGAAATCTACTAAGCAGTGTGAACTCTGCCAGAAAGTTATGATTCTGTTCTATTTGAGACCCCTAATATTACTGATGCTCCAATCAATATTCTGTGAATTACCTATATTGGATCTCTGACCACTTGAGAAAGACCCATATGCAGCCATTGGAACTCCACTTAAAATGTCTAACTCAACCATTAGGATTTCTCTAGTTCCTGATTAGAGCCACCATGAGGCTTGAAATCAAACTTCTATCCATTGTAATTGTTACAAAAATCCTTCATGCCCTGTCTACCACTTTTTTTCCTTCTCTACTTCATTTCAATAACAGTACTGCAGCTGTACGGTGTTGAACTAATGGTTTCTTCTTAAGTTTCCAGCTGAACAACACCTCATGATGTCCTTCATACTTGGTGAAAATCAAGCTTTTCAGTTAGCGATCTTAGTTTATCTATTTTATGACATAATGATCCTTCCAACTGATTCATGGATATGATTGGAAAGGACTATGGCATCTATGTGCTTACGGTCTTTACTTGCATTTCAACTCTGTAGAAGCTCCTAAAGGATGTTCTTGGAAAATATGCTACAAGAGATGAAGTCCTACTGGTTTGTGTGCTGTCAATTTGGTTTTATTTTTCCTATTCACATTTATTTTCCAATGAATTCAGTTTGGATGACATTTACATAGAACCATTTCAAGCACTTTCCAGCTTATAAAACCATCTATTTTCCCAGGCTTTGCCTTGCACCACATAAAGATCTGATGTTCATCAAGCTTTGAATGCCAACAATAATAACTAGCGTTATCCAATTGATACATGAGTTTTAAACCATGTTTCTGATATGAATGATAGAAGAGAAAGAATCAATCTTCATTACTTGTGAACAAGTGTGATTATGGGTTTACATATAGAAGCCAATGATACCAATGTACCCCACTATCTACATACATATAACAGTTTCATCCACCCAAACTAACTTCTCAACTTGAATGACAACATGTGAATTTCATTTGACTGATGTCAGTGACAGTTATCATATGCAGGCCGACGTGTTTTTGGCTCCACAGATTCAGTTTTCAATAACATGGCTAGGAATTGACATGGTAATATTTCATTTTACTTTACTTTTATGAAATCAATGAATTTACAGAAGAACAAGCACCAATAAATTACATATTACTGTGCATTTTTAATTAATATGTTTAATGCAGATTCATGACTCATAAGTTTGTTTTCTTTTCTTTGTTTTTCCCAAGACTCAATACCCAAGATTGGCCATAACTCATGCTGCATACAACGGACTTCCTGCATTCCAAGCTGCTCTTCCAGAACGACAACCAGATTAACCTTCTTCATCTTAATTCCCTTAGCAATTTGATTGTTCCTGTTAAAAATAAATAATCATCATTGCAGAGAATGTTTATGTAATCTTTTAATTTGCTCTCTGTTGGTATGCTGCAAGTAATATGAAGACTTTTTATGTAACTTTACAGGACAACAAGACTCTCCATTTGTAAGAGAAATTGTTGGTTCTTATTTTAATATGTAATATAATATGAGATAAATATATTATATACTTATTGGCAATAATATTATTATAATAATAAAATGTACATAATAGAAGATTATATTATAATATATATTATATACTTACATGTATACATAGTTTTAATATATAATATAATATTTTATATCATAATAAGTGGAAATTGCTAGAAAAACCCCCTAACTTTGCAATATGCACAAAAACACCCCCTAACTTTGTGTATCCCTAAAAACACCTTCTTTTTAAAATCAATAATTTTCAAACTCCCAAAGGTTGTAACCGGCATTAACAGAGTTAATTTTGAATTTTATGGATGAAATTGCCCCTTGCATGGGAAGTTGTGGCAGTACAATCATGTTTCCGGTTTGAGAGAAAGTGGGGGTTATTTTTTTTGGGCATCCTTGTCTCGAAGTTCTTCTTTGTCTAGGCATCCTTATCTCGAACTTCTTCTTCACTTTTCTTTTCGCCTAGGCATCCTTGTCTCAAAGTTCTTCTTCGCTTTCCACCATTGTCTCGAAGAAGAATTCTCGCTGAGGTATTCGGCATTTCATTAATTTGCAGTGTGAGGTATTGAGTCGAGGGCGGACACGATTGAAGAAGTTGAGTTTATGGTTTTTATAAAGCGATTATGTTAGAAAAAGAGATTTTTTTCGAGTTTTTGTTTTGTGGTTCTATTTTTTTATTGGATGATATTGGGAGATTTATCGGATAGGGTTTTGACAGCGTTTTCATTTTTGTCCAGGGTTTTGTATATGATCGAAAGAGATTTTTCGATTGTTATATTGTGTAATGTTTACAATGAAGTTTTCCCTTTTACGTTGATATAGTTCTGATTTTAAAAATGAGGTTTCCGTTTAAATAATTGGATTTTATTTAAACATTTGATGTTTATGTTTAAGAGTTGTTGTTTCTGTTTAAATATTTATCTTCCGTTTAAAAAAATTTAGGTCACCGTTTAAACATATTGCTTCTTGCTTAAATTTTATCTCAAGACTGCTTTTAAATTATGGTTATTGTCGTAGGGCTTGTGATTATGGGGGTCAACCTAATTAATGGGCGATGCTACTTGACACCGTGAGTGGAGACTATGTGTGAGTTGAAAGTTCACATGAATGGGACGACTATCGGGAGATAATCAGGAGGACACTTTGCTTTGCAACATTCACCGAGATTGAAGTCGTGTTCCAAGAGAGGGCCCTCCTTGATTTGTTCTTTGCGAGAGATATGATGGGACGTCCCACAAGCGGCCGCTCAAGTGCAAGCGAGATGCGTTGGGAAGAAAGCAAGTGACGATAGAAGCCATATTGTTATCGCTCAAAGAAAAGGAGGTAATAAATCATGAGTCTCTGTTTAAAAAATGTGATTTAGTGTTTAAACTACCAGTTCTTTGTTTAACTATTTTGTATATCGTTTAAACACATATGTAAACCGTTTAAATATTTGAGTTAACTGTTTAAAACTTCGTTCGCGCCATCCACTGTGGAGATGCTATTGCTCCTGAATTACTAGCCCGAAGGTAGGATGAGAGGCCATCCTCTTCAAGGCGTCCTCGACGCAGTTCACTTAATGACAACCCAACCCACGCACGAATTCCTCCGGTATTGGTGCTTACTTAAGGAAGGGAGCGCAACCGGCATCACTGAGAAAGGGGATTCCTCGACCGGTGTGGAAAAAAGATTAATATGTAATTATGTAAAACAGAATTACCGTATAAATAACATTGTATCTCATTTAAATATAATTGATTTTGTGTAAATATCATTTTTATTGTTTAATTTCTAAGTTTCTCTGTTTAATCTTAACCTTGATAAAGCCCTAGGCCCAGATGGCTTTCCCATGTTCTTCTTCCAAAAACACTGGGACCTTCTCCAAGACTCAATTATTAAGCTATGTAATGACTTTTACGAGGGTACAATCAACCTTGAGCGTATTAATTGGATTAATATTGCTCTAATTGCAAAAATTAATCACGCATGGCGAGGTTGCGGACTTGGACCCATCGCCCTTATTAACTCCACACTGCAAAATTATCTCTAAAAATTCTTGCTAATAGGCTTAGTGAGGGTTATCAATTTCTTTGGTGAGCGACTCTCAAAGCTGGTTATATCAGAGGCGAGATGCATTGCGGATAATATTGTCGAGCTCGAAAGTCATTTTCAATTTGCAAAAAGGAAATGTCTCGGATATATCTTTAAAGTGGATTTTTGCAAAAAGCCTTGATTCTCTAGATCGGAATTTTTCTCCTTGAAGTTCTTCTTTGCCCGGAGGATTTGGTCCTAAATGGCTTTCTTGGGTTTATACCATCCTTAGCACTTTGCCAAGACTCGGGTTCATCATTAACTGTACCACACAAGGATATATCGATGCAAAAAGAGGTTTGAGGAAAGGTGATCCTCTCTCCCCTTGTTATTTGCCCTTGCGTCGATGTCCTTAGTGCTATGTTTTATTATGCACTAAAATCCAAAGTTCTTGTGGGCGTCCCCTTGAATCAAACCGATAACATTTGTCATCTCCAATACGCGGACAATCTTCTAATTTTTTTCTGCTGGTGGACAAGAAGATCTTCAAATCATCAAACTGATTCTTTATCTTTATGAGGGATCTTCTGGTTTAGCAATCAACTACTCGAAAAGCTGCTTGTTTTCCTCTAACTACGACTTTCAACCCCATCATACTTCTGCCAGAATTCTTAACTGTTCCAGAAATTGTCTCCCGATCACTTATCTAGGGGTCCCTCTCTCTGGTCGAAGGCCCAGACATATGGATTGAGCAAAGCTTATTGGCATGGTTCGCTCTCGGCTCTCTTCTTAGAAGGTAAATTACTTATCCACAGGGAGGTCATCTAACTCTTATTAATTATGTCCTATCTACCATCCCAGTCTATTAGATGTCAGTTTTCAAACTTCTAGTCTGGGTGACCTAGGAAATTGATAAAATTCGGCGTGACTTTCTTTGAAAAGATCCCGACCTGAGTTCCAAAGGATTTAGACTCATCGCTCGGAGCGAGAATCACAAGACCTCGTGACATGGGAGGCTGGGGAATCCTCAACCTTCAACATTTCAACAACGCTCTACTTGGAAAGTGGTGGTGAAAATTATCCCGTAATCCAAACTGTGGTTGGGCTAAAATCATCCAAGCTAACTACTTTGTTAGAGACCCATATGGAATTTTGTTTCATTCCCCACCTAAAAATAAATCCTTTTTTTGGGCGGGAGTGACTACTATTCTGCTATCCTTTAGATCTTGCATCATGAAAACCATAAATAACGGGGCTAACACTTTTCTCTGGTTTGATCGATGGCATAATGGGAGATTATTTAAAGATTTCTGGCCTACTATCTTCTCTGATTGTGCTGATCCTTGGATTACCATCAGACATTTCTATCAGCTTTTAAATAATCCAGAGTCTTTATTTCCCTTTTGTCCCCTCTGAATCACTTTTTGCTCTCCTAGATATTATCCCTGAGTGCTCCCATAATCAAGATGACACCCTCACTTGGGCTCTAGAAAAAAGTGGTAATTTTACTGTCAAATCTTTTTATAAATTTCTCATTGATGGTGGACTCCGCAGCCCACTTTACTCAAATTTCTAGAAAATTCGCTATCCCAGTAAAGTTACACTTTTTTGCTGGTTAGCTGGAGAGGACAAAATTCTCACTCACAAATCTTTTCAAAGAAAGGCCACAACTTTCAAAATTCCACTGATACTTGTTCCCTCTGCCACAATGCCTCTGAAAATCTTCAGTATCTCTTCCTTGATTGTGATTTTACTAAGCGAATCCGGGCATTCTTTCTTCAAGTTTTAGATTCAAACTCTTTCCCACAATCAATCCCTTCTTTGTGGTCCGATTGGTTTACCCTCTATTGATTCTCAACACCGAATCCTCACGGGATCTTGTCTCCCATGCTGTCCTTTGGAATATCTGGATTGAAAGAAACACTCGTATTTTCCAATTGAATGCTTTGACACACATTAATATTATCTTTAAAATTGATAATATGCTTCTCTTAGTTTTTCAGCAGTTTGTTGATAGACATCAACAATCACTAAATGAAACTTCTCAGAAAATTAAGCGCTCTCTCAGTTTATTTAGCGCTAGAGACTCTGATCATGCTAGTGATCCTGCTGATGATATAACTTTCGAGGAGTAGATGCTTCTTCTTTTTATTTAGGCGGGCGCTGAGATGTCGGGATGAGTGTCTTCCGCCTATCTGAGACTCCCTCTCCCTCTCTTTATTATTATGCTCATTTTATGTATTTTTTTACATTGTACTTTGTACCTCCTCACTACGGGGAGAGGCTTTTTCTCTCGTCATTTGTCGTTCCTTTACATTTCAATAAATCAGTTGTTTACTCACATTAAAAACTTTTCTAAAAACTGAACAAATAAAAATGGGATGCAGGAGTATAATGCTATCATAAAATTCCGTGATATATATATATATATATTCCCATAAAATTTAGCTTAAACCTTATTAATGATGAATTCATTTACCCTTCTAAATGCACTTGTTTATATGTAGCTTAAATAGTGAGGGGAAAACCCAGAAAAGAAAAAAAGAAAAAAACAAGCAATTCTCTTTTTGCATGAGTTGATTTGATGGGAAAATAACGGTGACCATACAACGTGGATGCCACCCACCACCCTGACCTTTCAAAGTGGATGCTCAATTAAAACAAATTTGAAGGAAAATCAATACATGCATGTTTATCAAGACATCAACTCCCACTTGTGTATAATAATTAGCATTGTAATGAGGGCCAATATTAGACCCCTTCCACATTAATTCCTAGTTGTTAGAATGAAAACCAAAAACAAGCATGTTCTTATGCTTCAATTTCTTAAGTACATGAGAAAAATTACTTTTTATACAATTAAGTACACTGCAATTTATGGTTTATAATTCATAAACCAAGAATTCATTGTCTTTAGCTTTTCATGAACAAAACAATCACTGTCTATATGAATCCACATGCATTTGTTTGATTGTTAATACTACCAGAATCATATTAATAACAGGAATATGTTTACCTGTAAATGGATGACTAGTACTTGACTTGTTGTCCGCATCCTTTAAGGTCTTTAATTAGTTTTTGTTCTGCTTTAAAATTTTTGTCTACATCTTGTGATTGATGTAGCAGTTTTTTTTTTTTAGAAATTTATTTAAGTGGATAAATACTGATATACTCCTATTGTAAAATCATAAAATTTAACTTCAAAAATTTTATATGAGAATATGATTTATCTGTATTTCTTCTTTTTATTACAAGATCGAGAGATGAATAACAAAGTGAGTATAATTTGTTTTTTTTATAAAAATTTTAGTTATCTGTTTCGTAAAAAACTATACAAATAAATATAGTTAGTTATATTGGCAATTGCTGATTTTTATTTGTCAATTTCTTCATGTTTATAAATTTCATGAATTGTAACATGAAAGTGTGACAAATACAATAATAATTTTATATTATAATGGGTTTTCTTGTTTAATTAATACTGATAATACCAGTGCTTTTTATTATTAAAAAAAAAAAGAGTTCCCATAATCACAAACCAAAACAAGTTGAGTATAAATTAATTGACCATAAATTATCTCAGTCACAATCTTTTAGTATTTTTAGGGACTCTGACAAACACTGCACATAACAACAAATTGCCTTAATGATTAACAATCAAACTAAGAAGATTTTTTTTTTAAAGATTCACAATATAATAATCCAAAATATTCAATAGGTTCAGAGGAGACAAACAGAGCACAAACCATTACACCTCAACTCCAGTAGTCCAGTGACAACAAAAACTTGCTCCATTTCCTAATTTTTCTGCAAATCACTGAACAACAGATTTATTGCGCTGAACACAAAGAAGCATGCAGCAGTATAACTGCATGTGACTGATTGTTCATTTGATGTCTCAAGTCTCCCAAACACTGATTCTCAACTTAATCTTTTATATAATATATATATATATAATCTAATGTTGTCTCAACACTGTTCTATTGATTTTACCAAATTAACAACCCTGTTGTTTATGTTTCATTTGATGGCACTTGAACAGCTAGTTTTTGTTCAGTTTAGTGTGAAGATGAGCAAATTGGATTTTGGAACATCAAGACACAAAATCTTTTGGAGAAGAAGAGGATGACAGTTTGGTAGGTGTCTTGATTTATGTTTGACAGCTATGAGCTTGCCTTCATTTTTTTCTTTTCTTTTTTTTTGTTTGATATTTAATCTTTACTTTTAAGAGTGGATTCTATGAATCACTTTGGAGATAAAGATATGAAATAATTAATAGTTTCATTCTGAATCTTGTCACTGTGGTTGTAAAAAGAAGACAGAAATTGCTTGTATACTCTTATAAAAGCAAGTAATTGCTGATACCCATCTAAAACAAATTATTTTTTGCTTATATATTGTTATAAAATATTTGCTTGTATATCTTTATTAATTTTATTATTGTTATTTTTTTTATAATACGGGCAAACCACCACTACTCATATCTACTAAAATACTCAACTATGTTTTGGAAAAGAATAAAATATTTAACCTCTAATGTGGAAAACAAATTTACTACAATCTGGCTATTATATTAGTGATTACGGTTAAAAATTAATATACAATTTTTTTCTTTCCTTCTCTTGCGGTGTTTCACTTTTGATGACCCGTCTTTTGTCTTCGTTATTTTTTTTCTGTTAGTTTTGTATACTTGTCTTTTTTTTTAATAAAATCAGTGATTTATCTATTTTAATAATAATAATATACAAATTTTATAAATATATATATATATATATATTTTACTTAAAAACATAGAATTAAGCAAATAAAAATTATATATAGAGTATATAATAAATATAATTTTACAGAAATATTTAAGCAATTACCCATTTTTGCAAGTGTATGCAAGCCAAAAAAAATTAAGCAGTTCTATTTCATGTACCATTTCTTATGTGTGATTTAAAGTTGATTATTTTCTAAATTAAATATAAAATTCGAATTAAACTAATATTACAAATGTGCTAACGTATAGAAATTACAATATATATATATATATATCAACTGTGATTATACAAATTAACATGTGCAGTATTAAATCCTCATTCAAAAATGTATCTTTTGAAGAAAAAATAAAATATTGAAACTAAGCTTAGTATATACACTAATGAAATTCGAAACTTTCAAGTAAGCACAAAAAAGAAAGAAAAGAATCTAACACAAAATTAACATTAAAGTGGAAACACTAGCAAAAATCCAATGATGATGATTAATCTAATTACACATGAATCCTTCAAATTATGCCATTAATTAAGTCCTTATCATTCTAATATATCCTTATCCATCCAATTTACCAACATAAACAAACTCCATTAAATGAAGGCCACTAAAAAGAGGAATTCTTGAGACTTTCTTTTGAGTCAATTAGTCTAAATCAAGAACTCATTCCAAACATCAACTCATTCTCTAAATTAACTCTTAATTAATTCAAGGATTCTCTAAACAAAGCATAATGACAACCAAATTCTATTCTCTGCGGAGAACCTTTCATTTTCCCACTTGCCTTGCTTAATAAACCAATCACAATTAACAAGGTTTAATTACCAATTAATTTGGGATTAAATGGAATATTAATCCTTGTCATTGTCACAGGGAACATTAACCATACACCCCCAACATATTTCATTATATAATCAAGCACCGACGTGGCAGACAAGGGAACAAACAAGTTCTACACATTGTCTCCCAATCTCAACTCACTCAATCCATTAATTGGCAACTAATTAAATTTCATAAAATTTTATAGTAAATTAGCCATTGTTATGTTGATCAAGTAATTAACAAGCTATTAACTTTTAAATCAATAATTGATCATCATCATCATCATTAATCATGCATTCATGTTAATTCAAAAACTTTAAATCAAATCAGTGTCATATGTAAGGTATGAAAAAATATCTGAATTAATTTTAATTTGAAGCCTAACCACTTTGATTAGCTTTGACAACGATAATAATTAAGCTTAATTAAGCCTAAACATTCATATGCCTAAACTTTTTAGGCGTATAACATCCACCATATTATTGAGAGAACTAATTAATTAGGCTAGATCTAGACTTATTAGTAAACAAATAGTCCTCTAAAAGTTCAATCAATGTGTTAAGTCTTGATTGGAACACCAAAGACAAAGACAGGCTGTGATTATCAAGCTTACGTGCTTAATCTTGTGATTTGGATTAACCTTTATTATTAATTATTCCTTCTCCTTAACCACTTTTATTCTTATTTTTGTATCATTTTATGTAATATATATATATATATATAAGACTCAAACATGCACATCAAGACTAGTACACTACCATTGCTCTCTTATCTCTTAAGTGATCATGAGACCATCCAGTCTTCTCCGAACCATCTCTTCAAAGCTTCCGGCGAGGTTCTCACCACCACCGGTGGCGCCATGGCACCGGTGAGGACAGTTTTCGATGATTTCCTTATATCAGAGCTCGATAATCTCCGGCAATTCACGCATTCTCTAACAAGCTCTTCATGGCTGTGCAGAGCATTAGATATAGCCATCACTGCACAAAGGATGTCTGCCATGTCTTTACTACCCTGTGCCATTGAAATCGAAAAGAAATCTGTCGAAAAGTACTATAAAGACTCCGCAGATTTGCTGGATGCTTGCAATTGTTTGCGCCAGAGAATTTATGTTATCCGCAGTTATTTGCGCAATTCAGAATCTGCATTGCGCTGGCTTGAATTCACAGACGATGTCGAGCTAAGCAGTTCTTTGTTTAAGAAAGCACTATGTGCGCTTGAGTGTTGTGAAGAAAATGAAAGACAATTTGTGGAGTTGGAGAAGACGAAGAAGAAGTTCGATTATTGTTGCGCACAAAAAGGAATTGGTGGCTGAGCCGGAAGCTCTTATCGGAGCCGGAGTTGTGGCTATGTTTGTCGTCGGTGTGTTTGATGGCGTGTTTTCGTTTAAAGGTCGCCGGAGATTGGAAGTATCTTTGGAATGTGAGAGATTGCCATGGATGCATGCATTGAATGAAGTGTGTAAACAAGTGAAGGATGAGGTAGAGAAGAGAAGAAAAGGAGGAAGTGTAGTGTTGGATGAGTTAAGGGAGTTGGTTTTAGTTGTTAAGGCATTGAGAGAACTTGTTTGTTTGAGAGTTGAGAAGGGGAAGGAGTGTGGGAGAGAGATGAAGAAGGTGATGGATTTGGTGAGGAGGAGATGTGGGGAATTGAAGGAGATGATGGAGGTTTTGGAAGGGAGAGTTGATGAGCTTTATAAGGAGTTGATAGGGGTTAGAATGGTGTTTTTGGAAAGGTTTGCTTAATTAGGCTTTTGAGTGTGTGTAAATTTTATTTTTTTATTTTTATTTTTGAAACAATTGGACAAACCATGGATTGGTGTTTGTTGAGGTTTGAGAGATTTGTAAATTGTTTTTGTAAAAAAATAATAGAGATTTTGATTAGAGCTTTGATTTATGGATTTTATTTGCTGTGTGTGTGTGTTTTGATGTATTGATATGTTAGTATATATGGTTAACCAATTAATAATAAGAAGTGCATGTTTTTAAAAAATAAAAAAAATTAAAATTAAATAAGATTAACAGGGCAAAGAGACATTAATAAAGTCTATTCTAAAGTTGCATTGATTCATAATGAATTATATAAACAAATAATAATATATAATTTTTCAAAGCTTCCGGCGAGCAAATTTATATATATATATATTAAACAATTATCCTCATAGTTTTCTGATTTTTTTTTTTAAAAAAAACCTTAATGTACCTGGAAGTGCACATTCTGTCAAATAATAATAATAATAATAATTTATTAAAATTTCTACTGTAGATTAATTTTTCATCTATGACGATTCTGAATTTGCCCTTAAACATTGGTTTTCATGCATATGTTTGAAAGTTTGTCATATTTGTTTGCAGTTAACCATTCTCTGTGAAGTGCATGTTAGCGCCTTTGTTTATTTATTTTTATAAAACATAAACAAATCATGTGAGGGTATGCATAAGTATAGAGTTACTACCTTAACCCATTTATGCCCTCGCCTTGTGTGCATTTATTGAGATTTGAAAGACCCAAACAAGTTATGTAAAGGATCTGTGTCAATAAACTAAGAGATTATCGACTAATTCAACCTTTAATATCTTACAATGGACTATATTTTTTTTCAAAGAGAATTTAAAGCTAATGAATATAGACATGGCTACATAAGTCCTTCTGATCTCTGATCTTATCAGGCTAAATTTTTTACTTAAAACATTAAAGGATAATAAGGATGACAACGGGTAGAGTAACATTACACGTTGTTCAAATTATCGAATTAAATTTAAATATAATTTTAAATAATAATAATAATAAATTAATAATACATTACAATACAATGTTTAAACATATGTCTATAAATTCAAAATTACAAGTTGACATATATTTGTTTATCTTAAATTATATAATCACATAAAAATGATATGTAACAAATTAATTTATATAAAATTTCAAGTTTATTGATTTTCATTTGTGTCTATTTAAAACTGAACAGTAACTCTACCTTTTTATTTATGTTTAACTACCATGGTTTTTGTTTTAAATTTTTTCATATATCTACTAATTATATTTTATATAGTTTCAAATTTTATAAATGTCTGTGAGATTTTGAATATAAAAATTATTATAAGTAATTCTCATAAGTTATATCCAATTGATTTTTAATTACTATCTTGTTTTTCAAGATGTTGTTATAATTTATAGAATAAATTATTATAACATTATTTTTTATATTTATTTAATAATAATTAATTTTTTAATTTAATTATGATTCTTAAAATATATCTAAAACTTAATTTTGATGATATGATACTCTATCAAATATAAATATAAAAATTAAATAATATTTAAAATAATATATCA